>NW_026689963.1:0-36560 GCF_943734765.1 Anopheles ziemanni | reverse complement strand
AGAGAATGAGACGATGCAAAATGGTGTTTAGAAGGTGCTTAAAGTGACTTTAAAGAGAATGAGACGATGCAAAATGAGGTTTAGAAGGTGCTTAAAGTGACTTTAAAGAGAATGAGACGATGCAAAATGGTGTTTAGAAGGTGCTTAAAGCGACTTTAAAGAGAATGAGACGATGCAAAATGGTGTTTAGAAGGTGCTTAAGGTGACTTTAAAGAGAATGAGACGATGCAAAATGAGGTTTCGAAGGTGCTTAAAGTGACTTTAAAGAGAATGAGACGATGCAAAATGGTGTTTAGAAGGTGCTTAAGGTGACTTTAAAGAGAATGAGACGATGCAAAATGGTGTTTAGAAGGTGCTTAAGGTGACTTTAAAGAGAATGAGACGATGCAAAATGAGGTTTAGAAGGTGCTTAAAGTGACTTTAAAGAGAATGAGACGATGCAAAATGGTGTTTAGAAGGTGCTTAAGGTGACTTTAAAGAGAATGAGACGATGCAAAATGGTGTTTAGAAGGTGCTTAAAGTGACTTTAAAGAGAATGAGACGATGCAAAATGAGGTTTCGAAGGTGCTTAAAGTGACTTTAAAGAGAATGAGACGATGCAAAATGGTGTTTAGAAGGTGCTTAAGGTGACTTTAAAGAGAATGAGACGATGCAAAATGGTGTTTAGAAGGTGCTTAAGGTGACTTTAAAGAGAATGAGACGATGCAAAATGAGGTTTAGAAGGTGCTTAAAGTGACTTTAAAGAGAATGAGACGATGCAAAATGGTGTTTAGAAGGTGCTTAAGGTGACTTTAAAGAGAATGAGACGATGCAAAATGAGGTTTAGAAGGTTGCTTAAGGTGACTTTAAAGAGAATGAGACGATGCAAAATGAGGTTTAGAAGGTGCTTAAAGTGACTATAAAGAGAATGAGACGATGCAAAATGGTGTTTAGAAGGTGCTTAAAGTGACTTTAAAGAGAATGAGACGATGCAAAATGAGGTTTAGAAGGTGCTTAAAGTGACTTTAAAGAGAATGAGACGATGCAAAATGGTGTTTAGAAGGTGCTTAAAGCGACTTTAAAGAGAATGAGACGATGCAAAATGGTGTTTAGAAGGTGCTTAAGGTGACTTTAAAGAGAATGAGACGATGCAAAATGAGGTTTAGAAGGTGCTTAAAGTGACTTTAAAGAGAATGAGACGATGCAAAATGAGGTTTAGAAGGTGCTTAAGGTGACTTTAAAGAGAATGAGACGATGCAAAATGAGGTTTAGAAGGTGCTTAAAGTGACTTTAAAGAGAATGAGACGATGCAAAATGGTGTTTAGAAGGTGCTTAAGGTGACTTTAAAGAGAATGAGACGATGCAAAATGGTGTTTAGAAGGTGCTTAAGGTGACTTTAAAGAGAATGAGACGATGCAAAATGAGGTTTAGAAGGTGCTTAAAGTGACTTTAAAGAGAATGAGACGATGCAAAATGAGGTTTAGAAGGTGCTTAAGGTGACTTTAAAGAGAATGAGACGATGCAAAATGAGGTT
This sequence comes from Anopheles ziemanni, assembly GCF_943734765.1. Lineage (NCBI taxonomy): Eukaryota > Metazoa > Arthropoda > Insecta > Diptera > Culicidae > Anopheles > Anopheles ziemanni. The sequence continues at coordinate 35,047 of NW_026689963.1, read as the reverse complement.
TAGAAGGTGCTTAAAGTGACTTTAAAGAGAATGAGACGATGCAAAATGGTGTTTAGAAGGTGCTTAAAGTGACTTTAAAGAGAATGAGACGATGCAAAATGGTGTTTAGAAGGTGCTTAAGGTGACTTTAAAGAGAATGAGACGATGCAAAATGAGGTTTAGAAGGTGCTTAAAGTGACTTTAAAGAGAATGAGACGATGCAAAATGGTGTTTAGAAGGTGCTTAAGGTGACTTTAAAGAGAATGAGACGATGCAAAATGGTGTTTAGAAGGTGCTTAAGGTGACTTTAAAGAGAATGAGACGATGCAAAATGAGGTTTAGAAGGTGCTTAAAGTGACTTTAAAGAGAATGAGACGATGCAAAATGAGGTTTAGAAGGTGCTTAAAGTGACTTTAAAGAGAATGAGACGATGCAAAATGGTGTTTAGAAGGTGCTTAAGGTGACTTTAAAGAGAATGAGACGATGCAAAATGGTGTTTAGAAGGTGCTTAAGGTGACTTTAAAGAGAATGAGACGATGCAAAATGAGGTTTAGAAGGTGCTTAAAGTGACTTTAAAGAGAATGAGACGATGCAAAATGAGGTTTAGAAGGTGCTTAAAGTGACTTTAAAGAGAATGAGACGATGCAAAATGGTGTTTAGAAGGTGCTTAAGGTGACTTTAAAGAGAATGAGACGATGCAAAATGGTGTTTAGAAGGTGCTTAAGGTGACTTTAAAGAGAATGAGACGATGCAAAATGGTGTTTAGAAGGTGCTTAAGGTGACTTTAAAGAGAATGAGACGATGCAAAATGAGGTTTAGAAGGTGCTTAAAGTGACTTTAAAGAGAATGAGACGATGCAAAATGGTGTTTAGAAGGTGCTTAAGGTGACTTTAAAGAGAATGAGACGATGCAAAATGGTGTTTAGAAGGTGCTTAAAGTGACTTTAAAAAGAATGAGACGATGCAAAATGAGGTTTAGAAGGTGCTTAAAGTGACTTTAAAGAGAATGAGACGATGCAAAATGGTGTTTAGAAGGTGCTTAAGGTGACTTTAAAGAGAATGAGACGATGCAAAATGAGGTTTAGAAGGTGCTTAAGGTGACTTTAAAGAGAATGAGACGATGCAAAATGAGGTTTAGAAGGTGCTTAAAGTGACTATAAAGAGAATGAGACGATGCAAAATGGTGTTTAGAAGGTGCTTAAAGTGACTTTAAAGAGAATGAGACGATGCAAAATGAGGTTTAGAAGGTGCTTAAAGTGACTTTAAAGAGAATGAGACGATGCAAAATGGTGTTTAGAAGGTGCTTAAAGCGACTTTAAAGAGAATGAGACGATGCAAAATGGTGTTTAGAAGGTGCTTAAGGTGACTTAAAGAGAATGAGACGATGCAAAATGAGGTTTAGAAGGTGCTTAAAGTGACTTTAAAGAGAATGAGACGATGCAAAATGAGGTTTAGAAGGTGCTTAAGGTGACTTTAAAGAGAATGAGACGATGCAAAATGAGGTTAGAAGGTGCTTAATGTGACTTTAAAGAGAATGAGACGATGCAAAATGAGGTTTAGAAGGTGCTTAAAGTGACTTTAAAGAGAATGAGACGATGCAAAATGGTGTTTAGAAGGTGCTTAAGGTGACTTTAAAGAGAATGAGACGATGCAAAATGAGGTTTAGAAGGTGCTTAAAGTGACTTTAAAGAGAATGAGACGATGCAAAATGAGGTTTAGAAGGTGCTTAAGGTGACTTTAAAGAGAATGAGACGATGCAAAATGAGGTTTAGAAGGTGCTTAAAGTGACTTTAAAGAGAATGAGACGATGCAAAATGGTGTTTAGAAGGTGCTTAAAGTGACTTTAAAGAGAATGAGACGATGCAAAATGGTGTTAAGAAGGTGCTTAAGGTGACTTTAAAGAGAATGAGACGATGCAAAAATGAGGTTTAGAAGGTGCTTAAAGTGACTTTAAAGAGAATGAGACGATGCAAAATGGTGTTTAGAAGGTGCTTAAGGTGACTTTAAAGAGAATGAGACGATGCAAAATGGTGTTTAGAAGGTGCTTAAGGTGACTTTAAAGAGAATGAGACGATGCAAAATGAGGTTTAGAAGGTGCTTAAAGTGACTTTAAAGAGAATGAGACGATGCAAAATGAGGTTTAGAAGGTGCTTAAAGTGACTTTAAAGAGAATGAGACGATGCAAAATGGTGTTTAGAAGGTGCTTAAGGTGACTTTAAAGAGAATGAGACGATGCAAAATGAGGTTTAGAAGGTGCTTAAAGTGACTTTAAAGAGAATGAGACGATGCAAAATGGTGTTTAGAAGGTGCTTAAGGTGACTTTAAGAGAATGAGACGATGCAAAATGAGGTTTAGAAGGTGCTTAAAGTGACTTTAAAGAGAATGAGACGATGCAAAATGAGGTTTAGAAGGTGCTTAAAGTGACTTTAAAGAGAATGAGACGATGCAAAATGAGGTTTAGAAGGTGCTTAAGGTGACTTTAAAGAGAATGAGACGATGCAAAATGAGGTTTAGAAGGTGCTTAAAGTGACTTTAAAGAGAATGAGACGATGCAAAATGTGGTTTAGAAGGTGCTTAAGGTGACTTTAAAGAGAATGAGACGATGCAAAATGAGGTTTAGAAGGTGCTTAAGGTGACTTTAAAGAGAATGAGACGATGCAAAATGAGGTTTAGAAGGTGCTTAAAGTGACTTTAAAGAGAATGAGACGATGCAAAATGGTGTTTAGAAGGTGCTTAAAGTGACTTTAAAGAGAATGAGACGATGCAAAATGGTGTTTAGAAGGTGCTTAAAGTGACTTTAAAGAGAATGAGACGATGCAAAATGGTGTTTAGAAGGTGCTTAAGGTGACTTTAACGAGAATGAGACGATGCAAAATGAGGTTTAGAAGGTGCTTAAAGTGACTTTAAAGAGAATGAGACGATGCAAAATGAGGTTTAGAAGGTGCTTAAAGTGACTTTAAAGAGAATGAGACGATGCAAAATGAGGTTTAGAAGGTGCTTAAGGTGACTTTAAAGAGAATGAGACGATGCAAAATGTGGTTTAGAAGGTGCTTAAAGTGACTTTAAAGAGAATGAGACGATGCAAAATGGTGTTTAGAAGGTGCTTAAGGTGACTTTAAAGAGAATGAGACGATGCAAAATGAGGTTTAGAAGGTGCTTAAAGTGACTTTAAAGAGAATGAGACGATGCAAAATGGTGTTTAGAAGGTGCTTAAGGTGACTTTAAAGAGAATGAGACGATGCAAAATGAGGTTTAGAAGGTGCTTAAAGTGACTTTAAAGAGAATGAGACGATGCAAAATGAGGTTTAGAAGGTGCTTAAGGTGACTTTAAAGAGAATGAGACGATGCAAAATGAGGTTTAGAAGGTGCTTAAAGTGACTTTAAAGAGAATGAGACGATGCAAAATGAGGTTTAAAAGGTGCTTAAAGTGACTTTAAAGAGAATGAGACGATGCAAAATGGAGTTTAGAAGGTGCTTAAGGTGACTTTAAAGAGAATGAGACGATGCAAAATGAGGTTTAGAAGGTGCTTAAAGTGACTTTAAAGAGAATGAGACGATGCAAAATGAGGTTTAGAAGGTGCTTAAAGTGACTTTAAAGAGAATGAGACGATGCAAAATGGTGTTTAGAAGGTGCTTAAGGTGACTTTAAAGAGAATGAGACGATGCAAAATGAGGTTTAGAAGGTGCTTAAAGTGACTTTAAAGAGAATGAGACGATGCAAAATGGTGTTTAGAAGATGCTTAAGGTGACTTTAAAGAGAATGAGACGATGCAAAATGGTGTTTAGAAGGTGCTTAAAGTGACTTTAAAGAGAATGAGACGATGCAAAATGGTGTTTAGAAGGTGCTTAAGGTGACTTTAAAGAGAATGAGACGATGCAAAATGAGGTTTAGAAGGTGCTTAAAGTGACTTTAAAGAGAATGAGACGATGCAAAATGGTGTTTAGAAGGTGCTTAAAGTGACTTTAAAGAGAATGAGACGATGCAAAATGGTGTTTAGAAGGTGCTTAAAGTGACTTTAAAGAGAATGAGACGATGCAAAATGAGGTTTAGAAGGTGCTTAAAGTGACTTTAAAGAGAATGAGACGATGCAAAATGAGGTTTAGAAGGTGCTTAAAGTGACTTTAAAGAGAATGAGACGATGCAAAATGAGGTTTAGAAACTGCTTAAAGTGACTTTAAAGAGAATGAGACGATGCAAAATGAGGTTTAGAAGGTGCTTAATGTGACTTTAAAGAGAATGAGACGATGCAAAATGGTGTTTAGAAGGTGCTTAAGGTGACTTTAAAGAGAATGAGACGATGCAAAATGAGGTTTAGAAGGTGCTTAAAGTGACTTTAAAGAGAATGAGACGATGCAAAATGAGGTTTAGAAGGTGCTTAAAGTGACTTTAAAGAGAATGAGACGATGCAAAATGAGGTTTAGAAACTGCTTAAAGTGACTTTAAAGAGAATGAGACGATGCAAAATGGTGTTTAGAAGGTGCTTAAAGTGACTTTAAAGAGAATGAGACGATGCAAAATGGTGTTTAGAAGGTGCTTAAGGTGACTTTAAAGAGAATGAGACGATGCAAAATGAGGTTTAGAAGGTGCTTAAAGTGACTTTAAAGAGAATGAGACGATGCAAAATGGTGTTTAGAAGGTGCTTAAAGTGACTTTAAAGAGAATGAGACGATGCAAAATGGTGTTTAGAAGGTGCTTAAAGTGACTTTAAAGAGAATGAGACGATGCAAAATGAGGTTTAGAAGGTGCTTAAAGTGACTTTAAAGAGAATGAGACGATGCAAAATGAGGTTTAGAAGGTGCTTAAAGTGACTTTAAAGAGAATGAGACGATGCAAAATGAGGTTTAGAAGGTGCTTAAGGTGACTTTAAAGAGAATGAGACGATGCAAAATGAGGTTTAGAAGGTGCTTAAAGTGACTTTAAAGAGAATGAGACGATGCAAAATGGTGTTTAGAAGGTGCTTAAGGTGACTTTAAAGAGAATGAGACGATGCAAAATGGTGTTTAGAAGGTGCTTAAAGTGACTTTAAAGAGAATGAGACGATGCAAAATGGTGTTTAGAAGGTGCTTAAGGTGACTTTAAAGAGAATGAGACGATGCAAAATGAGGTTTAGAAGGTGCTTAAAGTGACTTTAAAGAGAATGAGACGATGCAAAATGAGGTTTAGAAGGTGCTTAAAGTGACTTTAAAGAGAATGAGACGATGCAAAATGGTGTTTAGAAGGTGCTTAAGGTGACTTTAAAGAGAATGAGACGATGCAAAATGGTGTTTAGAAGGTGCTTAAAGTGACTTTAAAGAGAATGAGACGATGCAAAATGGTGTTTAGAAGGTGCTTAAGGTGACTTTAAAGAGAATGAGACGATGCAAAATGAGGTTTAGAAGGTGCTTAAAGTGACTTTAAAGAGAATGAGACGATGCAAAATGGTGTTTAGAAGGTGCTTAAAGTGACTTTAAAGAGAATGAGACGATGCAAAATGGTGTTTAGAAGGTGCTTAAAGTGACTTTAAAGAGAATGAGACGATGCAAAATGAGGTTTAGAAGGTGCTTAAAGTGACTTTAAAGAGAATGAGACGATGCAAAATGAGGTTTAGAAGGTGCTTAAAGTGACTTTAAAGAGAATGAGACGATGCAAAATGAGGTTTAGAAAGTGCTTAAAGTGACTTTAAAGAGAATGAGACGATGCAAAATGAGGTTTAGAAGGTGCTTAATGTGACTTTAAAGAGAATGAGACGATGCAAAATGGTGTTTAGAAGGTGCTTAAGGTGACTTTAAAGAGAATGAGACGATGCAAAATGAGGTTTAGAAGGTGCTTAAGGTGACTTTAAAGAGAATGAGACGATGCAAAATGAGGTTTAGAAGGTGCTTAAAGTGACTTTAAAGAGAATGAGACGATGCAAAATGGTGTTTAGAAGGTGCTTAAAGTGACTTTAAAGAGAATGAGACGATGCAAAATGGTGTTTAGAAGGTGCTTAAAGTGACTTTAAAGAGAATGAGACGATGCAAAATGGTGTTTAGAAGGTGCTTAAGGTGACTTTAAAGAGAATGAGACGATGCAAAATGAGGTTTAGAAGGTGCTTAAAGTGACTTTAAAGAGAATGAGACGATGCAAAATGGTGTTTAGAAGGTGCTTAAGGTGACTTTAAAGAGAATGAGACGATGCAAAATGAGGTTTAGAAGGTGCTTAAAGTGACTTTAAAGAGAATGAGACGATGCAAAATGGTGTTTAGAAGGTGCTTAAAGTGACTTTAAAGAGAATGAGACGATGCAAAATGGTGTTTAGAAGGTGCTTAAGGTGACTTTAAAGAGAATGAGACGATGCAAAATGGTGTTTAGAAGGTGCTTAAAGTGACTTTAAAGAGAATGAGACGATGCAAAATGGTGTTTAGAAGGTGCTTAAGGTGACTTTAAAGAGAATGAGACGATGCAAAATGAGGTTTAGAAGGTGCTTAAGGTGACTTTAAAGAGAATGAGACGATGCAAAATGAGGTTTAGAAGGTGCTTAAAGTGACTTTAAAGAGAATGAGACGATGCAAAATGAGGTTTAGAAGGTGCTTAAAGTGACTTTAAAGAGAATGAGACGATGCAAAATGGTGTTTAGAAGGTGCTTAAAGTGACTTTAAAGAGAATGAGACGATGCAAAATGGTGTTTAGAAGGTGCTTAAGGTGACTTTAAAGAGAATGAGACGATGCAAAATGGTGTTTAGAAGGTGCTTAAGGTGACTTTAAAGAGAATGAGACGATGCAAAATGAGGTTTAGAAGGTGCTTAAAGTGACTTTAAAGAGAATGAGACGATGCAAAATGGTGTTTAGAAGGTGCTTAAAGTGACTTTAAAGAGAATGAGACGATGCAAAATGGTGTTTAGAAGGTGCTTAAGGTGACTTTAAAGAGAATGAGACGATGCAAAATGAGGTTTAGAAGGTGCTTAAAGTGACTTTAAAGAGAATGAGACGATGCAAAATGGTGTTTAGAAGGTGCTTAAGGTGACTTTAAAGAGAATGAGACGATGCAAAATGAGGTTTAGAAGGTGCTTAAAGTGACTTTAAAGAGAATGAGACGATGCAAAATGGTGTTTAGAAGGTGCTTAAGGTGACTTTAAAGAGAATGAGACGATGCAAAATGAGGTTTAGAAGGTGCTTAAAGTGACTTTAAAGAGAATGAGACGATGCAAAATGGTGTTTAGAAGGTGCTTAAGGTGACTTTAAAGAGAATGAGACGATGCAAAATGAGGTTTAGAAGGTGCTTAAAGTGACTTTAAAGAGAATGAGACGATGCAAAATGGTGTTTAGAAGGTGCTTAAGGTGACTTTAAAGAGAATGAGACGATGCAAAATGAGGTTTAGAAGGTGCTTAAAGTGACTTTAAAGAGAATGAGACGATGCAAAATGAGGTTTAGAAGGTGCTTAAAGTGACTTTAAAGAGAATGAGACGATGCAAAATGAGGTTTAGAAGGTGCTTAAAGTGACTTTAAAGAGAATGAGACGATGCAAAATGAGGTTTAGAAGGTGCTTAAAGTGACTTTAAAGAGAATGAGACGATGCAAAATGAGGTTTAGAAGGTGCTTAAAGTGACTTTAAAGAGAATGAGACGATGCAAAATGGTGTTTAGAAGGTGCTTAAAGTGACTTTAAAGAGAATGAGACGATGCAAAATGAGGTTTAGAAGGTGCTTAAAGTGACTTTAAAGAGAATGAGACGATGCAAAATGATTTTAAGAAGGTGCTTAAAGTGACTTTAAAGAGAATGAGACGATGAAAAATGAGGTTTAGAAGGTGCTTAAAGTGACTTTAAAGAGAATGAGACGATGCAAAATGGTGTTTAGAAGGTGCTTAAGGTGACTTTAAAGAGAATGAGACGATGCAAAATGAGGTTTAGAAGGTGCTTAAGGTGACTTTAAAGAGAATGAGACGATGCAAAATGAGGTTTAGAAGGTGCTTAAAGTGACTTTAAAGAGAATGAGACGATGCAAAATGGTGTTTAGAAGGTGCTTAAAGTGACTTTAAAGAGAATGAGACGATGCAAAATGGTGTTTAGAAGGTGCTTAAAGTGACTTTAAAGAGAATGAGACGATGCAAAATGAGGTTTAGAAGGTGCTTAAAGTGACTTTAAAGAGAATGAGACGATGCAAAATGAGGTTTAGAAGGTGCTTAAAGTGACTTTAAAGAGAATGAGACGATGCAAAATGGTGTTTAGAAGGTGCTTAAAGTGACTTTAAAGAGAATGAGACGATGCAAAATGAGGTTTAGAAGGTGCTTAAAGTGACTTTAAAGAGAATGAGACGATGCAAAATGGTGTTTAGAAGGTGCTTAAAGTGACTTTAAAGAGAATGAGACGATGCAAAATGAGGTTTAGAAGGTGCTTAAAGTGACTTTAAAGAGAATGAGACGATGCAAAATGAGGTTTAGAAGGTGCTTAAAGTGACTTTAAAGAGAATGAGACGATGCAAAATGAGGTTTAGAAGGTGCTTAAAGTGACTTTAAAGAGAATGAGACGATGCAAAATGAGGTTTAGAAGGTGCTTAAAGTGACTTTAAAGAGAATGAGACGATGCAAAATGGTGTTTAGAAGGTGCTTAAGGTGACTTTAAAGAGAATGAGACGATGCAAAATGGTGTTTAGAAGGTGCTTAAAGTGACTTTAAAGAGAATGAGACGATGCAAAATGAGGTTTAGAAGGTGCTTAAAGTGACTTTAAAGAGAATGAGACGATGCAAAATGGTGTTTAGAAGGTGCTTAAAGTGACTTTAAAGAGAATGAGACGATGCAAAATGGTGTTTAGAAGGTGCTTAAAGTGACTTTAAAGAGAATGAGACGATGCAAAATGGTGTTTAGAAGGTGCTTAAGGTGACTTTAAAGAGAATGAGACGATGCAAAATGAGGTTTAGAAGGTGCTTAAAGTGACTTTAAAGAGAATGAGACGATGCAAAATGGTGTTTAGAAGGTGCTTAAAGTGACTTTAAAGAGAATGAGACGATGCAAAATGGTGTTTAGAAGGTGCTTAAAGTGACTTTAAAGAGAATGAGACGATGAAAAATGAGGTTTAGAAGGTGCTTAAGGTGACTTTAAAGAGAATGAGACGATGCAAAATGAGGTTTAGAAGGTGCTTAAAGTGACTTTAAAGAGAATGAGACGATGCAAAATGGTGTTTAGAAGGTGCTTAAAGTGACTTTAAAGAGAATGAGACGATGCAAAATGGTGTTTAGAAGGTGCTTAAGGTGACTTTAAAGAGAATGAGACGATGCAAAATGGTGTTTAGAAGGTGCTTAAAGTGACTTTAAAGAGAATGAGACGATGCAAAATGAGGTTTAGAAGGTGCTTAAAGTGACTTTAAAGAGAATGAGACGATGCAAAATGGTGTTTAGAAGGTGCTTAAAGTGACTTTAAAGAGAATGAGACGATGCAAAATGAGGTTTAGAAGGTGCTTAAAGTGACTTTAAAGAGAATGAGACGATGCAAAATGGTGTTTAGAAGGTGCTTAAGGTGACTTTAAAGAGAATGAGACGATGCAAAATGAGGTTTAGAAGGTGCTTAAAGTGACTTTAAAGAGAATGAGACGATGCAAAATGGTGTTTAGAAGGTGCTTAAAGTGACTTTAAAGAGAATGAGACGATGCAAAATGAGGTTTAGAAGGTGCTTAAAGTGACTTTAAAGAGAATGAGACGATGCAAAATGAGGTTTAGAAGGTGCTTAAAGTGACTTTAAAGAGAATGAGACGATGCAAAATGAGGTTTAGAAGGTGCTTAAAGTGACTTTAAAGAGAATGAGACGATGCAAAATGAGGTTTGGAAGGTGCTTAAAGTGACTTTAAAGAGAATGAGACGATGCAAAATGAGGTTTAGAAGGTGCTTAAAGTGACTTTAAAGAGAATGAGACGATGCAAAATGAGGTTTAGAAGGTGCTTAAAGTGACTTTAAAGAGAATGAGACGATGCAAAATGGTGTTTAGAAGGTGCTTAAAGTGACTTTAAAGAGAATGAGACGATGCAAAATGGTGTTTAGAAGGTGCTTAAAGTGACTTTAAAGAGAATGAGACGATGCAAAATGGTGTTTAGAAGGTGCTTAAGGTGACTTTAAAGAGAATGAGACGATGCAAAATGAGGTTTAGAAGGTGCTTAAAGTGACTTTAAAGAGAATGAGACGATGCAAAATGAGGTTTAGAAGGTGCTTAAAGTGACTTTAAAGAGAATGAGACGATGCAAAATGGTGTTTAGAAGGTGCTTAAAGTGACTTTAAAGAGAATGAGACGATGCAAAATGGTGTTTAGAAGGTGCTTAAGGTGACTTTAAAGAGAATGAGACGATGCAAAATGGTGTTTAGAAGGTGCTTAAAGTGACTTTAAAGAGAATGAGACGATGCAAAATGAGGTTTAGAAGATGCTTAAAGTGACTTTAAAGAGAATGAAACGATGCAAAATGAGGTTTGGAAGGTGCTTAAAGTGACTTTAAAGAGAATGAGACGATGCAAAATGAGGTTAAGAAGGTGCTTAAAGTGACTTTAAAGAGAATGAGACGATGCAAAATGAGGTTTAGAAGGTGCTTAAAGTGACTTTAAAGAGAATGAGACGATGCAAAATGGTGTTTAGAAGGTGCTTAAAGTGACTTTAAAGAGAATGAGACGATGCAAAATGGTGTTTAGAAGGTGCTTAAAGTGACTTTAAAGAGAATGAGACGATGCAAAATGAGGTTTAGAAGGTGCTTAAGGTGACTTTAAAGAGAATGAGACGATGCAAAATGAGGTTTAGAAGGTGCTTAAAGTGACTTTAAAGAGAATGAGACGATGCAAAATGAGGTTTAGAAGGTGCTTAAAGTGACTTTAAAGAGAATGAGACGATGCAAAATGGTGTTTAGAAGGTGCTTAAAGTGACTTTAAAGAGAATGAGACGATGCAAAATGGTGTTTAGAAGGTGCTTAAGGTGACTTTAAAGAGAATGAGACGATGCAAAATGAGGTTTAGAAGGTGCTTAAAGTGACTTGAAAGAGAATGAGACGATGCAAAATGAGGTTTAGAAGGTGCTTAAAGTGACTTTAAAGAGAATGAGACGATGCAAAATGGTGTTTAGAAGGTGCTTAAAGTGACTTTAAAGAGAATGAGACGATGCAAAATGGTGTTTAGAAGGTGCTTAAGGTGACTTTAAAGAGAATGAGACGATGCAAAATGGTGTTTAGAAGGTGCTTAAGGTGACTTTAAAGAGAATGAGACGATGCAAAATGAGGTTTAGAAGGTGCTTAAAGTGACTTTAAAGAGAATGAGACGATGCAAAATGGTCTTTAGAAGGTGCTTAAGGTGACTTTAAAGAGAATGAGACGATGCAAAATGAGGTTTAGAAGGTGCTTAAAGTGACTTTAAAGAGAATGAGACGATGCAAAATGAGGTTTAGAAGGTGCTTAAAGTGACTTTAAAGAGAATGAGACGATGCAAAATGAGGTTTAGAAGGTGCTTAAAGTGACTTTAAAGAGAATGAGACGATGCAAAATGGTGTTTAGAAGGTGCTTAAGGTGACTTTAAAGAGAATGAGACGATGCAAAATGGTGTTTAGAAGGTGCTTAAGGTGACTTTAAAGAGAATGAGACGATGCAAAATGGTGTTTAGAAGGTGCTTAAAGTGACTTTAAAGAGAATGAGACGATGCAAAATGAGGTTTAGAAGGTGCTTAAAGTGACTTTAAAGAGAATGAGACGATGCAAAATGAGGTTTAGAAGGTGCTTAAAGTGACTTTAAAGAGAATGAGACGATGCAAAATGGTGTTTAGAAGGTGCTTAAGGTGACTTTAAAGAGAATGAGACGATGCAAAATGGTGTGTAGAAGGTGCTTAAAGTGACTTTAAAGAGAATGAGACGATGCAAAATGGTGTTTAGAAGGTGCTTAAGGTGACTTTAAAGAGAATGAGACGATGCAAAATGAGGTTTAGAAGGTGCTTAAAGTGACTTTAAAGAGAATGAGACGATGCAAAATGAGGTTTAGAAGGTGCTTAAAGTGACTTTAAAGAGAATGAGACGATGCAAAATGAGGTTTAGAAGATGCTTAAAGTGACTTTAAAGAGAATGAAACGATGCAAAATGAGGTTTGGAAGGTGCTTAAAGTGACTTTAAAGAGAATGAGACGATGCAAAATGAGGTTAAGAAGGTGCTTAAAGTGACTTTAAAGAGAATGAGACGATGCAAAATGAGGTTTAGAAGGTGCTTAAAGTGACTTTAAAGAGAATGAGACGATGCAAAATGGTGTTTAGAAGGTGCTTAAAGTGACTTTAAAGAGAATGAGACGATGCAAAATGGTGTTTAGAAGGTGCTTAAAGTGACTTTATAGAGAATGAGACGATGCAAAATGAGGTTTAGAAGGTGCTTAAAGTGACTTTAAAGAGAATGAGACGATGCAAAATGGTGTTTAGAAGGTGCTTAAAGTGACTTTAAAGAGAATGAGACGATGCAAAATGAGGTTTAGAAGGTGCTTAAAGTGACTTTAAAGAGAATGAGACGATGCAAAATGGTGTTTAGAAGGTGCTTAAGGTGACTTTAAAGAGAATGAGACGATGCAAAATGAGGTTTAGAAGGTGCTTAAAGTGACTTTAAAGAGAATGAGACGATGCAAAATGGTCTTTAGAAGGTGCTTAAGGTGACTTTAAAGAGAATGAGACGATGCAAAATGAGGTTTAGAAGGTGCTTAAAGTGACTTTAAAGAGAATGAGACGATGCAAAATGAGGTTTAGAAGGTGCTTAAAGTGACTTTAAAGAGAATGAGACGATGCAAAATGAGGTTTAGAAGGTGCTTAAAGTGAATTTAAAGAGAATGAGACGATGCAAAATGGTGTTTAGAAGGTGCTTAAGGTGACTTTAAAGAGAATGAGACGATGCAAAATGGTGTTTAGAAGGTGCTTATGGTGACTTTAAAGAGAATGAGACGATGCAAAATGGTGTTTAGAAGGTGCTTAAAGTGACTTTAAAGAGAATGAGACGATGCAAAATGGTGTTTAGAAGGTGCTTAAGGTGACTTTAAAGAGAATGAGACGATGCAAAATGGTGTTTAGAAGGTGCTTAAGGTGACTTTAAAGAGAATGAGACGATGCAAAATGGTGTTTAGAAGGTGCTTAAAGTGACTTTAAAGAGAATGAGACGATGCAAAATGAGGTTTAGAAGGTGCTTAAAGTGACTTTAAAGAGAATGAGACGATGCAAAATGGTGTTTAGAAGGTGCTTAAGGTGACTTTAAAGAGAATGAAACGATGCAAAATGAGGTTTGGAAGGTGCTTAAAGTGACTTTAAAGAGAATGAGACGATGCAAAATGAGGTTTAGAAGGTGCTTAAAGTGACTTTAAAGAGAATGAGACGATGCAAAATGAGGTTTAGAAGGTGCTTAAAGTGACTTTAAAAAGAATGAAACGATGCAAAATGGTGTTTAGAAGGTGCTTAAGGTGACTTTAAAGAGAATGAGACGATGCAAAATGGTGTTTAGAAGGTGCTTAAGGTGACTTTAAAGAGAATGAGACGATGCAAAATGGTGTTTAGAAGGTGCTTAAAGTGACTTTAAAGAGAATGAGACGATGCAAAACGAGGTTTAGAAGGTGCTTAAAGTGACTTTAAAGAGAATGAGACGATGCAAAATGAGGTTTAGAAGGTGCTTAAAGTGACTTTAAAGAGAATGAGACGATGCAAAATGAGGTTTAGAAGGTGCTTAAGGTGACTTTAAAGAGAATGAGACGATGCAAAATGGTGTTTAGAAGGTGCTTAAGGTGACTTTAAAGAGAATGAGACGATGCAAAATGAGGTTTAGAAGGTGCTTGAAGTGACTTTAAAGAGAATGAGACGATGCAAAATGGTGTTTAGAAGGTGCTTAAGGTGACTTTAAAGAGAATGAGACGATGCAAAATGAGGTTTAGAAGGTGCTTAAAGTGACTTTAAAGAGAATGAGACGATGCAAAATGGTGTTTAGAAGGTGCTTAAAGTGACTTTAAAGAGAATGAGACGATGCAAAATGAGGTTTAGAAGGTGCTTAAAGTGACTTTAAAGAGAATGAGACGATGCAAAATGAGGTTTAGAAGGTGCTTAAAGTGAATTTAAAGAGAATGAGACGATGCAAAATGGTGTTTAGAAGGTGCTTAAGGTGACTTTAAAGAGAATGAGACGATGCAAAATGGTGTTTAGAAGGTGCTTAAGGTGACTTTAAAGAGAATGAGACGATGCAAAATGAGGTTTAGAAGGTGCTTAAAGTGACTTTAAAGAGAATGAGACGATGCAAAATGGTGTTTAGAAGGTGCTTAAAGTGACTTTAAAGAGAATGAGACGATGCAAAATGAGGTTTAGAAGGTGCTTAAAGTGACTTTACAGAGAATGAGACGATGCAAAATGGTGTTTAGAAGGTGCTTAAAGTGACTTTAAAGAGAATGAGACGATGCAAAATGAGGTTTAGAAGGTGCTTAAAGTGACTTTAAAGAGAATGAGACGATGCAAAATGGTGTTTAGAAGGTGCTTAAGGTGACTTTAAAGAGAATGAGACGATGCAAAATGAGGTTTAGAAGGTGCTTAAAGTGACTTTAAAGAGAATGAGACGATGCAAAATGAGGTTTAGAAGGTGCTTAAAGTGACTTTAAAGAGAATGAGACGATGCAAAATGGTGTTTAGAAGGTGCTTAAGGTGACTTTAAAGAGAATGAGACGATGCAAAATGAGGTTTAGAAGGTGCTTAAGGTGACTTTAAAGAGAATGAGACGATGCAAAATGAGGTTAAGAAGGTGCTTAAAGTGACTTTAAAGAGAATGAGACGATGCAAAATGAGGTTTAGAAGGTGCTTAAAGTGACTTTAAAGAGAATGAGACGATGCAAAATGGTGTTTAGAAGGTGCTTAAAGTGACTTTAAAGAGAATGAGACGATGCAAAATGGTGTTTAGAAGGTGCTTAAGGTGACTTTAAAGAGAATGAGACGATGCAAAATGAGGTTTAGAAGGTGCTTAAAGTGACTTTAAAGAGAATGAGACGATGCAAAATGAGGTTTAGAAGGTGCTTAAAGTGACTTTAAAGAGAATGAGACGATGCAAAATGAGGTTTAGAAGGTGCTTAAAGTGACTTTAAAGAGAATGAGACGATGCAAAATGAGGTTTGGAAGGTGCTTAAAGTGACTTTAAAGAGAATGAGACGATGCAAAATGAGGTTTAGAAGGTGCTTAAAGTGACTTTAAAGAGAATGAGACGATGCAAAATGAGGTTTAGAAGGTGCTTAAAGTGACTTTAAAGAGAATGAGACGATGCAAAATGGTGTTTAGAAGGTGCTTAAAGTGACTTTAAAGAGAATGAGACGATGCAAAATGGTGTTTAGAAGGTGCTTAAAGTGACTTTAAAGAGAATGAGACGATGCAAAATGGTGTTTAGAAGGTGCTTAAGGTGACTTTAAAGAGAATGAGACGATGCAAAATGAGGTTTAGAAGGTGCTTAAAGTGACTTTAAAGAGAATGAGACGATGCAAAATGAGGTTTAGAAGGTGCTTAAAGTGACTTTAAAGAGAATGAGACGATGCAAAATGGTGTTTAGAAGGTGCTTAAAGTGACTTTAAAGAGAATGAGACAATGCAAAATGGTGTTTAGAAGGTGCTTAAGGTGACTTTAAAGAGAATGAGACGATGCAAAATGAGGTTTAGAAGGTGCTTAAAGTGACTTTAAAGAGAATGAGACGATGCAAAATGAGGTTTAGAAGGTGCTTAAAGTGACTTTAAAGAGAATGAGACGATGCAAAATGGTGTTTAGAAGGTGCTTAAAGTGACTTTAAAGAGAATGAGACGATGCAAAATGAGGTTTAGAAGGTGCTTAAAGTGACTTTAAAGAGAATGAGACGATGCAAAATGGTGTTTAGAAGGTGCTTAAGGTGACTTTAAAGAGAATGAGACGATGCAAAATGAGGTTTAGAAGGTGCTTAAAGTGACTTTAAAGAGAATGAGACGATGCAAAATGGTCTTTAGAAGGTGCTTAAAGTGACTTTAAAGAGAATGAGACGATGCAAAATGGTGTTTAGAAGGTGCTTAAAGTGACTTTAAAGAGAATGAGACGATGCAAAATGAGGTTTAGAAGGTGCTTAAAGTGACTTTAAAGAGAATGAGACGATGCAAAATGAGGTTTAGAAGGTGCTTAAAGTGACTTTAAAGAGAATGAGACGATGCAAAATGGTGTTTAGAAGGTGCTTAAGGTGACTTTAAAGAGAATGAGACGATGCAAAATGGTGTTTAGAAGGTGCTTAAGGTGACTTTAAAGAGAATGAGACGATGCAAAATGGTGTTTAGAAGGTGCTTAAAGTGACTTTAAAGAGAATGAGACGATGCAAAATGAGGTTTAGAAGGTGCTTAAAGTGACTTTAAAGAGAATGAGACGATGCAAAATGAGGTTTAGAAGGTGCTTAAAGTGACTTTAAAGAGAATGAGACGATGCAAAATGGTGTTTAGAAGGTGCTTAAGGTGACTTTAAAGAGAATGAGACGATGCAAAATGGTGTTTAGAAGGTGCTTAAGGTGACTTTAAAGAGAATGAGACGATGCAAAATGAGGTTTAGAAGGTGCTTAAAGTGACTTTAAAGAGAATGAGACGATGCAAAATGAGGTTTAGAAGGTGCTTTAAGTGACTTTAAAGAGAATGAGACGATGCAAAATGGTGTTTAGAAGGTGCTTAAAGTGACTTTAAAGAGAATGAGACGATGCAAAATGAGGTTTAGAAGGTGCTTAAAGTGACTTTAAAGAGAATGAGACGATGCAAAGTGAGGTTTAGAAGGTGCTTAAAGTGACTTTAAAGAGAATGAGACGATGCAAAATGGTGTTTAGAAGGTGCTTAAGGTGACTTTAAAGAGAATGAGACGATGCAAAATGAGGTTTAGAAGGTGCTTAAAGTGACTTTAAAGAGAATGAGACGATGCAAAATGGTGTTTAGAAGGTGCTTAAGGTGACTTTAAAGAGAATGAGACGATGCAAAATGAGGTTTAGAAGGTGCTTAAAGTGACTTTAAAGAGAATGAGACGATGCAAAATGAGGTTTAGAAGGTGCTTAAAGTGACTTTAAAGAGAATGAGACGATGCAAAATGGTGTTTAGAAGGTGCTTAAAGTGACTTTAAAGAGAATGAGACGATGCAAAATGAGGTTTAGAAGGTGCTTAAAGTGACTTTAAAGAGAATGAGACGATGCAAAATGGTGTTTAGAAGGTGCTTAAGGTGACTTTAAAGAGAATGAGACGATGCAAAATGAGGTTTAGAAGGTGCTTAAAGTGACTTTAAAGAGAATGAGACGATGCAAAATGAGGTTAAGAAGGTGCTTAAAGTGACTTTAAAGAGAATGAGACGATGCAAAATGGTGTTTAGAAGGTGCTTAAGGTGACTTTAAAGAGAATGAGACGATGCAAAATGAGGTTTAGAAGGTGCTTAAAGTGACTTTAAAGAGAATGAGACGATGCAAAATGAGGTTTAGAAGGTGCTTAAAGTGACTTTAAAGAGAATGAGACGATGCAAAATTAGGTTTAGAAGGTGCTTAAAGTGACTTTAAAGAGAATGAGACGATGCAAAATGAGGTTTAGAAGGTGCTTAAAGTGACTTTAAAGAGAATGAGACGATGCAAAATGAGGTTTAGAAGGTGCTTAAAGTGACTTTAAAGAGAATGAGACGATGCAAAATTGTGTTTAGAAGGTGCTTAAAGTGACTTTAAAGAGAATGAGACGATGCAAAATGAGGTTTAGAAGGTGCTTAAAGTGACTTTAAAGAGAATGAGACGATGCAAAATGGTGTTTAGAAGGTGCTTAAAGTGACTTTAAAGAGAATGAGACGATGCAAAATGGTGTTTAGAAGGTGCTTAAAGTGATGTAACATAATTATAACGAATTTAGGTTATAGGTGTTTGAAATAATTATGGTAAGCTAGTTAGTGAAACATTTCAAAACTTTCGTTAAGATAAGATTGAAAGATGTTTAGCACCGGGCGATAAGATAGATAGCTAGATAATAAGAAAGAGACAGATATATGTTTTAAGCATGCTTATCAAATAATTGTAAATTTAAATTAAAATATAATTATAAATAGGTAGGAAATAATTTCACATGATAGGTAATTAAAATTAGGGTAATTAGGAATATAACTTATATAGGGTAAGATGGCCAATTTATAGACAGATCCCGAAAAGGATAATATTGCGCATCACAAGCAAGCGGTCACCTTACTTTAATTACGTGGTGTCATTGGGCCTTTTGTGTAAGAGTGATATAAAAGCGCGCTGCGTACGAAGTAAATTCATTCGTAATAAAGTCTTCGGTAAAGTCACACATTATCAGTTATTATTTAAAAGTGCCGGGATATCACATGGCGACCGTGACTTAGAGCCTGAACAAAAAAAATAATACGAAGTGCTAACGATACCGAGTTTAGTGAAGGAAATTATAAGTCCAGTAAAAAATTGGACTTAGCCGTGAAACCAGGCTATCGAAAAATACCAAGTCCAGCAAAATAATGGACTTAGCCGTAAAACCAGGGTACCAAAAAAAATACCAAGTCCAGCAAAATCTTGGACTTAGCAATTTAAACTAATAAATGCAATAAAATGCATCATCGTAACTGAGAAGTAAAATGAGTTAAGTGAATGTGAGTGAGCAACTAAGAAGTGAAATGAGTTAAGTGAAATTAAAATATTATAGTAAGTGAAGCGAACACCTGGAATAATTAACGTGAGAAGTGAACTTTAAGTGAGTGAAGTGAGCAAAAAGAGTGGAATGAGTTACTTTAAAAGAAAGGGACAACAATATTCCCGTAGTACAGCAGTCACCGCCATAGCGGAACAGTGAAAAAAAAAAAAAAAAAAAAAAAAAAATATCTCAAACTATTAAGGACACCAACAGACACCGCCTTAACCGCGGAACAGCAGTCACCGCCGTAGCGGAACAGTGTAAAAGAAAAATTATATAAAACAAAAGATAAGGACAGCAGTTGTGGCAGAGCAGTATCCACCACCGTAGCGGAGCAGCATCCACCACCGTAGCGCAGCAGCCCATCGTCAGCCACCGCCGTAGCGGAGCAGCAGACACCACCAGCGTAGCAGCCCACCGGTGGTATGAATACATACCCAAAGCACTCACTTTAGGAGCACCCATGACACAAACACGATAAGTACACCAATTGACACCACATTTTATACGAAGTATATTATTATTGTAATAGGCGGACATGATTGTAAAATTGATATTATGATAGGATATGGTAATGGTACTGAAGTTCAAAAAACAATTATGTTTTACTGAGCGATATTTTTTTTTCTATGAGCAAGGTAAGAGAAATTTTGTTTCGACTGGAATTAATTGAACATAAATTGGGTAATTTACCAAAAAAATTCCGTCCATGCACCGTCAACCAATATAGAGTTTTAGCAATAGAAACTCTTACATCTTTGCAGTCTGAACTGATTGAGCTCGGAGAGGTCCTTAGTGAGGATTATAAGAACGAAGTTTTCAGCAAAGCCAACGTGTGCTACAGTGCAATTGAAACTTGCATTCAAAATTATATTATGCCCGAAAAGGACACGACAAACGAAAAAATGGCGAACGACAACAAAGGACAATTTGACATTAAAACTGCATCATCACTTGTGCAAACTTATGATGGAGCACCAGAAAATTTAGATGTTTTCCTGGATTCCGTATGTCTGCTTAAAGATATTGCCTTATCGGAACAACCGGAAATGCTAGTTAAATTCGTTAAGACAAGAATCACAGGGAACGCAAGGATAGGTCTACCTAGAAATATCGAGAACTTAGATGAATTGCTGGAAAACATCAAATCAAGATGCGAAGAAAAAATAAGTCCGGATAAAATTATAAATCAACTTAGACATGTCAATAATAGAGACACAACAAAACTTTGCGAAGAAGTAGAAATGCTAACAAGCAAACTTAAGGGCCTTTATTTAGAGCAGAAAATACCAGAGAAAGTTGCGAATGACATGAGTCTCAAAGTCGGTATCAACTCACTTGTAGAAAAAATCGATAACCCAGAAACAAAAATTTTGTTGAAAGTAGGACAGTTCCCAACAATATCAGCTGCAACTCAAAAAGTTTTGGAAAACGAAATAACTTACAGCTCAGCTTCACAAGTTTTGACTGTTCAACCAAGACAAAGATTTCTAAACAACAGAGGAAATAATTTTTACAGATATCAATCAAATAGAAACTACAATTATAGACCACAAAACAATAGGTTCCCAACAAATAGATACTATAGAAATAGGACAAATAACAACTACAGACAAAATAGAAGCAGAAATAATACTGAATATGAAAATAGAAATCCAAGACAACAAAACCAAAATCAGACCCAACCCATACAATCCACTAGAATTTACACAGCCGAAACAAATCAAGCGAATGATCATTTTTTAGACCAACCACCAGAGAACAATTGCCAGTCATGACCCTAAATTTATCTGCCGAAAATTCAACTACTATTAAAGTAGAAATGGCAAAAAACAAATATAGTACCCTTTTCATAGATACAGGAGCAGCCGTTTCATTGTTCAAAATAGGAAAGATTAAACACGACCATAGTACAGATATCTACAATAAAGTAAAACTTACAGGAATAACCAATAACACACTAATAACATACGGTACAGCAAGTTCTTATTTAACATTTGGGGATAAATCGATTCCTCACAATTTCCATTTAATTCCAGATATCATTGAAATAGAAGCAGACGGAATCTTAGGAAGAGATTTCTTCACTAAATATAAATGTAAAATTGACTACGAATATTACTTGCTAAACTTCACAATTGATGGTACACCAATTGCGCATCCCATTGAAGATAGTACATTTAGAATTCCGGCAAGAAGCGAAATAGTCCAAACAATTCGATTGGAAAACCTTGAAGAAGATTCAGTTATACATGCACAAGAAATTAAACCTGGTGTATTTTGTGCCAATACTGTTGTATCAAAGGAAAATTGTTCCATTAAGTTTATTAATACTACTGAAAGAGATGTAATTATTAATTTTAACTCCTTTAAGCCTACCGTAGAACCACTAAACAACTATTTTGTTCTTAGCTACAAGGTGAATAAAAATAATAATTCCAGAACGCAAAAAGTATTGAACAAAATAAAAGTAAATAGTTCAAATTATATTCAAGAAGAAATCGAAAAATTAATCTCAAAGTATTCCGATCTTTTCTGTTTGGATGAAGACCCAATAACCACGAACAATTTCTATAAACAAACTATTTCACTAAAAGATAGCACTCCTACATACATACCTAACTACAAACAAATACATTCACAAACCGAGGAAATAGATAAACAAGTTAGTCAAATGCTTCAAAACAAAATTATAGAAAACTCAGTTTCAGCATACAATTCACCCATTCTTTTAGTTCCGAAAAAAATCCGATAATGATAAGAAATGGCGATTAGTTGTTGATTTTAGGCAACTTAACAAAAAAATATTACCGGATAAATTCCCTTTACCAAGAATAGACACAATCCTCGATCAGTTAGGAAATGCCAAATATTTCAGTACATTAGATTTAATGTCTGGATTTCATCAAATACCATTGGAAAATGAGTCTAGAAAATTTACAGCATTCTCCACTACAAAAGGGCACTATCAGTTTACTAGGATGCCTTTCGGACTGAATATAAGTCCTAACAGTTTCCAACGTATGATGGCAATAGCAATGGCAGGTCTTACGCCAGAAATCGCTTTCATATACATCGACGACATCATTGTGATAGGAAACTCAATAAGACATCATTTAAATAACCTAACAAAAGTGTTTGACAGATTGCGGAATTACAATCTTAAACTCAACCCGGAGAAATGTGATTTTTTTAAATCGGAAGTTATATTTTTGGGGCATAGAATCACTGATCAAGGAATATTTCCTGATGATACCAAATTTGAAGCAATAAAAAAATTCCCAATTCCTTGTAATGCAGACGAAGTTAGAAGATTCGTGGCGTTTTGCAATTATTATCGGAAATTTGTGCCGAACTTTGCAAAAATTGCCAAACCACTAAATGATTTACTGAAAAAAGGTAAATTATTTGAATGGAAAAGAGAACAGCAAGAAGCATTCCATTCATTAAGACAACATCTTTTATCTCCAAAAATTTTAAAATATCCCGATTTCAAAAAAGAATTCATAATTACAACAGACGCATCAGACTTTGCATGTGGTGCAGTCATCTCACAAATAACAGATAATAAAGACTTTCCAATAGCTTTTGCAAGCAAAACATTCACAAAAGGAGAAAGGAACAAATCAACCATTGAAAAAGAGTTAACAGCCATACACTGGGCTGTCAATCATTTCAAACCATATGTTTATGGCCGTAAATTTACCATAAGAACAGATCATAGACCGTTAGTATACCGTTTTGGGATGAAAAACCCATCATCCAAACTAACGAGAATCAGACTGGACCTCGAAGAATTTGATTTCGAAATTCAATACGTGGCTGGAAAAAGTAACGTCGCTGCGGATGCCTTATCTAGGATAGTAGTAAATTCAGAAGAATTAAAAAATCTTATTCCAACAGTTAACGATAAAGACTTCTTAAAAATAAAACAAAGTTCAATCCTAGTAGTAAATACAAGATCCATGAAAAAAACACAAACAAAGACCGATACGAAAAAGATTACGAAAGATAATAGCAATGAAGAAATTGTTAAACAAATATTTTGGAAAACAGAAAGACCGTCAGATGTTGGTAAAATTTTGAAGATTAAGTCAAAAGTCAATCGTAAAAGCATTGAAATAGCAGTACTTAACCATAACTACAACAAGGAGCTTGGTAAACAGATTATTTCTCTAAATGATGTAAAAGGCCAAAATGGAAGTCTGATCCTCGAGTCAGCTCTTCTGGAAATATGCCATATTCTGAAGAGATATAATCGTGATAAAGTTGCAATTTCAGTAAAGGATGAATTATTTAATCAATTTTCTCAGTCAACCATAAAGGAAATCGCGGATACAGCCATTTTCGGTTATGAGATAATATTATTTGATCCACCAAAATGGATTAGCGATGAAGATAAAAAGAGACAAATTATGCGAGAATATCATATGATACCAACTGGAGGCCATGTAGGGCAGCACAGGTTATATTTGAAAATACGTGAAAATTTCACATGGAACAATATGAAGCAAGACATAAGGAATTATGTGCATAGTTGCGAAACATGCAAATTAAACAAAGTAAACAGACATACAAAAGAAAAAACAATAATTACAACAACTCCAAGTAAACCATTTACAGTAATATCAATTGATACTGTCGGTCCTTTACCTAAAACACTAAACAATAACAGATATGCAATCACCATTCAATGTGACCTTACAAAATATGTAGTGATCATTCCTATTCAAAACAAAGAGGCAAGTACTATAGCAAGAGCACTGGTTGAAAATTTTATCCTCACTTACGGTTCATTCTTGGAGCTCAAATCGGATCAAGGATTGGAGTATAATAATGAGATTCTAGGAAAAATTGCTGAAATTCTTAAAATCAAACAGACATTTGCTACACCCTATCATCCACAAACAATCGGGGCTTTGGAAAGAAACCATCGAAGCCTTAATGAATATTTAAGAGCATTCACTAACGAACACCACGATGATTGGGATGCATGGATCAAATTTTACGAATTCGTTTATAATACTACACCAAATTGTCATACATTTACACCTTATGAACTTGTTTTCGGTAGAAAAGCAAATCTACCTCAAGATATTTACAAACATAAAATAGACCCAATTTATAATCTAGATCAATATTACAATGAGTTAAAATTTAAATTACAGAAATCTAATGAAATCGCTCGTAAAAACATAATTGAACAAAAAGAAAAAAGACAAACCTACTTGAATCAAAACATACACCCCATAGATATTAGTATAGGCGATTTTGTGTATCTAAAAAATGAAAATAGAAAAAAGCTAGACCCGTTATACATAGGACCATTTACAGTAATTGAATTGAGAGATCCAAACTGTACTATCAAAAATAATCATACTAATAAAACAACGGTAGTTCATAAAAATAGGTTGATAAAAAAATGAAAAGCTCACATACTGTTACACTTTTCATTTTTTTCTCTATAGGGGTAGGATGTAACATAATTATAACGAATTTAGGTTATAGGTGTTTGAAATAATTATGGTAAGCTAGTTAGTGAAACATTTCAAAACTTTCGTTAAGATAAGATTGAAAGATGTTTAGCACCGGGCGATAAGATAGATAGCTAGATAATAAGAAAGAGACAGATATATGTTTTAAGCATGCTTATCAAATAATTGTAAATTTAAATTAAAATATAATTATAAATAGGTAGGAAATAATTTCACATGATAGGTAATTAAAATTAGGGTAATTAGGAATATAACTTATATAGGGTAAGATGGCCAAATTATAGACAGATCCCGAAAAGGATAATATTGCGCATCACAAGCAAGCGGTCACCTTACTTTAATTACGTGGTGTCATTGGGCCTTTTGTGTAAGAGTGATATAAAAGCGCGCTGCGTACGAAGTAAATTCATTCGTAATAAAGTCTTCGGTAAAGTCACACATTATCAGTTATTATTTAAAAGTGCCGGGATATCACAGTGACTTTAAAGAGAATGAGACGATGCAAAATGAGGTTTAGAAGGTGCTTAAGGTGACTTTAAAGAGAATGAGACGATGCAAAATGAGGTTTAGAAGGTGCTTAAAGTGACTTTAAAGAGAATGAGACGATGCAAAATGGTGTTTAGAAGGTGCTTAAGGTGACTTTAAAGAGAATGAGACGATGCAAAATGAGGTTTAGAAGGTGCTTAAAGTGACTTTAAAGAGAATGAGACGATGCAAAATGAGGTTTAGAAGGTGCTTAAAGTGACTTTAAAGAGAATGAGACGATGCAAAATGAGGTTTAGAAGGTGCTTAAAGTGACTTTAAAGAGAATGAGACGATGCAAAATGGTCTTTAGAAGGTGCTTAAGGTGACTTTAAAGAGAATGAGACGATGCAAAATGAGGTTTAGAAGGTGCTTAAGGTGACTTTAAAGAGAATGAGACGATGCAAAATGGTGTTTAGAAGGTGCTTAAGGTGACTTTAAAGAGAATGAGACGATGCAAAATGGTGTTTAGAAGGTGCTTAAAGTGACTTTAAAGAGAATGAGACGATGCAAAATGGTGTTTAGAAGGTGCTTAAAGTGACTTTAAAGAGAATGAGACGATGCAAAATGAGGTTTAGAAGGTGCTTAAAGTGACTTTAAAGAGAATGAGACGATGCAAAATGGTGTTTAGAAGGTGCTTAAGGTGACTTTAAAGAGAATGAGACGATGCAAAATGAGGTTTAGAAGGTGCTTAAAGTGACTTTAAAGAGAATGAGACGATGCAAAATGGTGTTTAGAAGGTGCTTAAAGTGACTTTAAAGAGAATGAGACGATGCAAAATGGTGTTTAGAAGGTGCTTAAGGTGACTTTAAAGAGAATGAGACGATGCAAAATGGTGTTTAGAAGGTGCTTAAAGTGACTTTAAAGAGAATGAGACGATGCAAAATGAGGTTTAGAAGGTGCTTAAAGTGACTTTAAAGAGAATGAGACGATGCAAAATGGTGTTTAGAAGGTGCTTAAAGTGACTTTAAAGAGAATGAGACGATGCAAAATGGTGTTTAGAAGGTGCTTAAGGTGCCTTTAAAGAGAATGAGACGATGCAAAATGAGGTTTAGAAGGTGCTTAAGGTGACTTTAAAGAGAATGAGACGATGCAAAATGAGGTTTAGAAGGTGCTTAAAGTGACTTTAAAGAGAATGAGACGATGCAAAATGAGGTTTAGAAGGTGCTTAAAGTGACTTTAAAGAGAATGAGACGATGCAAAATGGTCTTTAGAAGGTGCTTAAAGTGACTTTAAAGAGAATGAGACGATGCAAAATGGTGTTTAGAAGGTGCTTAAAGTGACTTTAAAGAGAATGAGACGATGCAAAATGGTGTTTAGAAGGTGCTTAAAGTGACTTTAAAGAGAATGAGACGATGCAAAATGAGGTTTAGAAGGTGCTTAAAGTGACTTTAAAGAGAATGAGACGATGCAAAATGGTGTTTAGAAGGTGCTTAAGGTGACTTTAAAGAGAATGAGACGATGCAAAATGGTGTTTAGAAGGTGCTTAAAGTGACTTTAAAGAGAATGAGACGATGCAAAATGGTGTTTAGAAGGTGCTTAAAGTGACTTTAAAGAGAATGAGACGATGCAAAATGAGGTTTAGAAGGTGCTTAAGGTGACTTTAAAGAGAATGAGACGATGCAAAATGAGGTTTAGAAGGTGCTTAAAGTGACTTTAAAGAGAATGAGACGATGCAAAATGAGGTTTAGAAGGTGCTTAAAGTGACTTTAAAGAGAATGAGACGATGCAAAATGAGGTTTAGAAGGTGCTTAAAGTGACTTTAAAGAGAATGAGACGATGCAAAATGAGGTTTAGAAGGTGCTTAAAGTGACTTTAAAGAGAATGAGACGATGCAAAATGGTGTTTAGAAGGTGCTTAAGGTGACTTTAAAGAGAATGAGACGATGCAAAATGAGGTTTAGAAGGTGCTTAAAGTGACTTTAAAGAGAATGAGACGATGCAAAATGGTGTTTAGAAGGTGCTTAAAGTGACTTTAAAGAGAATGAGACGATGCAAAATGGTGTTTAGAAGGTGCTTAAGGTGACTTTAAAGAGAATGAGACGATGCAAAATGGTGTTTAGAAGGTGCTTAAAGTGACTTTAAAGAGAATGAGACGATGCAAAATGGTGTTTAGAAGGTGCTTAAAGAGACTTTAAAGAGAATGAGACGATGCAAAATGGTGTTTAGAAGGTGCTTAAGGTGACTTTAAAGATAATGAGACGATGCAAAATGAGGTTTAGAAGGTGCTTAAAGTGACTTTAAAGAGAATGAGACGATGCAAAATGGTGTTTAGAAGGTGCTTAAAGTGACTTTAAAGAGAATGAGACGATGCAAAATGGTGTTTAGAAGGTGCTTAAAGTGACTTTAAAGAGAATGAGACGATGCAAAATGGTGTTTAGAAGGTGCTTAAGGTGACTTTAAAGAGAATGAGACGATGCAAAATGAGGTTTAGAAGGTGCTTAAAGTGACTTTAAAGAGAATGAGACGATGCAAAATGAGGTTTAGAAGGTGCTTAAGGTGACTTTAAAGAGAATGAGACGATGCAAAATGGTGTTTAGAAGGTGCTTAAGGTGACTTTAAAGAGAATGAGACGATGCAAAATGGTCTTTAGAAGGTGCTTAAAGTGACTTTAAAGAGAATGAGACGATGCAAAATGAGGTTTAGAAGGTGCTTAAAGTGACTTTAAAGAGAATGAGACGATGCAAAATGAGGTTTAGAAGGTGCTTAAGGTGACTTTAAAGAGAATGAGACGATGCAAAATGGTGTTTAGAAGGTGCTTAAAGTGACTTTAAAGAGAATGAGACGATGCAAAATGAGGTTTAGAAGGTGCTTAAAGTGACTTTAAAGAGAATGAGACGATGCAAAATGGTGTTTAGAAGGTGCTTAAAGTGACTTTAAAGAGAATGAGACGATGCAAAATGGTGTTTAGAAGGTGCTTAAAGTGACTTTAAAGAGAATGAGACGATGCAAAATGGTGTTTAGAAGGTGCTTAAAGTGACTTTAAAGAGAATGAGACGATGCAAAATGGTGTTTAGAAGGTGCTTAAAGTGACTTTAAAGAGAATGAGACGATGCAAAATGGTGTTTAGAAGGTGCTTAAGGTGACTTTAAAGAGAATGAGACGATGCAAAATGGTGTTTAGAAGGTGCTTAAAGTGACTTTAAAGAGAATGAGACGATGCAAAATGGTGTTTAGAAGGTGCTTAAGGTGACTTTAAAGAGAATGAGACGATGCAAAATGAGGTTTAGAAGGTGCTTAAAGTGACTTTAAAGAGAATGAGACGATGCAAAATGGTGTTTAGAAGGTGCTTAAGGTGACTTTAAAGAGAATGAGACGATGCAAAATGAGGTTTAGAAGGTGCTTAAAGTGACTTTAAAGAGAATGAGACGATGCAAAATGGTGTTTAGAAGGTGCTTAAGGTGACTTTAAAGAGAATGAGACGATGCAAAATGGTGTTTAGAAGGTGCTTAAGGTGACTTTAAAGAGAATGAGACGATGCAAAATGAGGTTTAGAAGGTGCTTAAAGTGACTTTAAAGAGAATGAGACGATGCAAAATGAGGTTTAGAAGGTGCTTAAAGTGACTTTAAAGAGAATGAGACGATGCAAAATGGTGTTTAGAAGGTGCTTAAGGTGACTTTAAAGAGAATGAGACGATGCAAAATGAGGTTTAGAAGGTGCTTAAAGTGACTTTAAAGAGAATGAGACGATGCAAAATGAGGTTTAGAAGGTGCTTAAGGTGACTTTAAAGAGAATGAGACGATGCAAAATGAGGTTTAGAAGGTGCTTAAAGTGACTTTAAAGAGAATGAGACGATGCAAAATGAGGTTTAGAAGGTGCTTAAAGTGACTTTAAAGAGAATGAGACGATGCAAAATGGTGTTTAGAAGGTGCTTAAAGTGACTTTAAAGAGAATGAGACGATGCAAAATGAGGTTTAGAAGGTGCTTAAAGTGACTTTAAAGAGAATGAGACGATGCAAAATGAGGTTTAGAAGGTGCTTAAAGTGACTTTAAAGAGAATGAGACGATGCAAAATGAGGTTTAGAAGGTGCTTAAAGTGACTTTAAAGAGAATGAGACGATGTAAAATGGTGTTTAGAAGGTGCTTAAGGTGACTTTAAAGAGAATGAGACGATGCAAAATGAGGTTTAGAAGGTGCTTAAAGTGACTTTAAAGAGAATGAGACGATGCAAAATGGTGTTTAGAAGGTGCTTAAGGTGACTTTAAAGAGAATGAGACGATGCAAAATGAGGTTTAGAAGGTGCTTAAAGTGACTTTAAAGAGAATGAGACGATGCAAAATGGTGTTTAGAAGGTGCTTAAGGTGACTTTAAAGAGAATGAGACGATGCAAAATGAGGTTTAGAAGGTGCTTAAAGTGACTTTAAAGAGAATGAGACGATGCAAAATGGTGTTTAGAAGGTGCTTAAGGTGACTTTAAAGAGAATGAGACGATGCAAAATGGTGTTTAGAAGGTGCTTAAAGTGACTTTAAAGAGAATGAGACGATGCAAAATGAGGTTTAGAAGGTGCTTAAGGTGACTTTAAAGAGAATGAGACGATGCAAAATGGTGTTTAGAAGGTGCTTAAGGTGACTTTAAAGAGAATGAGACGATGCAAAATGGTGTTTAGAAGGTGCTTAAGGTGACTTTAAAGAGAATGAGACGATGCAAAATGGTGTTTAGAAGGTGCTTAAAGTGACTTTAAAGAGAATGAGACGATGCAAAATGAGGTTTAGAAGGTGCTTAAGGTGACTTTAAAGAGAATGAGACGATGCAAAATGGTGTTTAGAAGGTGCTTAAGGTGACTTTAAAGAGAATGAGACGATGCAAAATGAGGTTTAGAAGGTGCTTAAAGTGACTTTAAAGAGAATGAGACGATGCAAAATGGTGTTTAGAAGGTGCTTAAGGTGACTTTAAAGAGAATGAGACGATGCAAAATGAGGTTTAGAAGGTGCTTAAAGTGACTTTAAAGAGAATGAGACGATGCAAAATGAGGTTTAGAAGGTGCTTAAAGTGACTTTAAAGAGAATGAGACGATGCAAAATGAGGTTTAGAAGGTGCTTAAGGTGACTTTAAAGAGAATGAGACGATGCAAAATGGTGTTTAGAAGGTGCTTAAGGTGACTTTAAAGAGAATGAGACGATGCAAAATGAGGTTTAGAAGGTGCTTAAAGTGACTTTAAAGAGAATGAGACGATGCAAAATGAGGTTTAGAAGGTGCTTAAAGTGACTTTAAAGAGAATGAGACGATGCAAAATGGTGTTTAGAAGGTGCTTAAGGTGACTTTAAAGAGAATGAGACGATGCAAAATGAGGTTTAGAAGGTGCTTAAGGTGACTTTAAAGAGAATGAGACGATGCAAAATGAGGTTTAGAAGGTGCTTAAGGTGACTTTAAAGAGAATGAGACGATGCAAAATGAGGTTTAGAATGTGCTTAAGGTGACTTTAAAGAGAATGAGACGATGCAAAATGAGGTTTAGAAGGTGCTTAAAGTGACTTTAAAGAGAATGAGACGATGCAAAATGGTGTTTAGAAGGTGCTTAAGGTGACTTTAAAGAGAATGAGACGATGCAAAATGGTGTTTAGAAGGTGCTTAAGGTGACTTTAAAGAGAATGAGACGATGCAAAATGAGGTTTAGAAGGTGCTTAAAGTGACTTTAAAGAGAATGAGACGATGCAAAATGGTGTTTAGAAGGTGCTTAAAGTGACTTTAAAGAGAATGAGACGATGCAAAATGGTGTTTAGAAGGTGCTTAAAGTGACTTTAAAGAGAATGAGACGATGCAAAATGAGGTTTAGAAGGTGCTTAATGTGACTTTAAAGAGAATGAGACGATGCAAAATGGTGTTTAGAAGGTGCTTAAGGTGACTTTAAAGAGAATGAGACGATGCAAAATGAGGTTTAGAAGGTGCTTAAAGTGACTTTAAAGAGAATGAGACGATGCAAAATGAGGTTTAGAAGGTGCTTAAAGTGACTTTAAAGAGAATGAGACGATGCAAAATGGTGTTTAAGTGACTTTAAAGAGAATGAGACGATGCAAAATGAGGTTTAGAAGGTGCTTAAAGTGACTTTAAAGAGAATGAGACGATGCAAAATGAGGTTTAGAAGGTGCTTAAGGTGACTTTAAAGAGAATGAGACGATGCAAAATGAGGTTTAGAAGGTGCTTAAAGTGACTTGAAAGAGAATGAGACGATGCAAAATGGTGTTTAGAAGGTGCTTAAAGTGACTTTAAAGAGAATGAGACGATGCAAAATGGTGTTTAGAAGGTGCTTAAAGTGACTTTAAAGAGAATGAGACGATGCAAAATGGTGTTTAGAAGGTGCTTAAGGTGACTTTAAAGAGAATGAGACGATGCAAAATGAGGTTTAGAAGGTGCTTAAAGTGACTTTAAAGAGAATGAGACGATGCAAAATGGTGTTTAGAAGGTGCTTAAGGTGACTTTAAGGAGAATGAGACGATGCAAAATGAGGTTTAGAAGGTGCTTAAAGTGACTTTAAAGAGAATGAGACGATGCAAAATGGTGTTTAGAAGGTGCTTAAGGTGACTTTAAAGAGAATGAGACGATGCAAAATGAGGTTTAGAAGGTGCTTAAAGTGACTTTAAAGAGAATGAGACGATGCAAAATGGTGTTTAGAAGGTGCTTAAAGTGACTTTAAAGAGAATGAGACGATGCAAAATGAGGTTTAGAAGGTGCTTAAAGTGACTTTAAAGAGAATGAGACGATGCAAAATGTGTTTAGAAGGTGCTTAAAGTGACTTTAAAGAGAATGAGACGATGCAAAATGGTGTTTAGAAGGTGCTTAAAGTGACTTTAAAGAGAATGAGACGATGCAAAATGAGGTTTAGAAGGTGCTTGAAGTGACTTTAAAGAGAATGAGACGATGCAAAATGAGGTTTAGAAGGTGCTTAAGTGACTTTAAAGAGAATGAGACGATGCAAAATGAGGTTTAGAAGGTGCTTAAAGTGACTTTAAAGAGAATGAGACGATGCAAAATGAGGTTTAGAAGGTGCTTAAAGTGACTTTAAAGAGAATGAGACGATGCAAAATGGTGTTTAGAAGGTGCTTAAAGTGACTTTAAAGAGAATGAGACGATGCAAAATGGTGTTTAGAAGGTGCTTAAGGTGACTTTAAAGAGAACGAGACGATGCAAAATGAGGTTTAGAAGGTGCTTAAAGTGACTTTAAAGAGAATGAGACGATGCAAAATGAGGTTTAGAAGGTGCTTAAGGTGACTTTAAAGAGAATGAGACGATGCAAAATGAGGTTTAGAAGGTGCTTAAAGTGACTTTAAAGAGAATGAGACGATGCAAAATGGTGTTTAGAAGGTGCTTAAGGTGACTTTAAAGAGAATGAGACGATGCAAAATGAGGTTTAGAAGGTGCTTAAAGTGACTTTAAAGAGAATGAGACGATGCAAAATGGAGGTTTAAAGAGAATGAGACGATGCAAAATGGTGTTTAGAAGGTGCTTAAAGTGACTTTAAAGAGAATGAGACGATGCAAAATGGTGTTTAGAAGGTGCTTAAAGTGACTTTAAAGAGAATGAGACGATGCAAAATGGTGTTTAGAAGGTGCTTAAGTGACTTTAAAGAGAATGAGACGATGCAAAATGGTGTTTAGAAGGTGCTTAAGGTGACTTTAAAGAGAATGAGACGATGCAAAATGAGGTTTAGAAGGTGCTTAAAGTGACTTTAAAGAGAATGAGACGATGCAAAATGAGGTTTAGGAAGGTGCTTAAGGTGACTTTAAAGAGAATGAGACGATGCAAAATGAGGTTTAGAAGGTGCTTAAAGTGACTTTAAAGAGAATGAGACGATGCAAAATGGTGTTTAGAAGGTGCTTAAGGTGAAAGAGAATGAGACGATGCAAAATGAGGTTTAGAAGGTGCTTAAAGTGACTTTAAAGAGAATGAGACGATGCAAAATGGTGTTTAGAAGGTGCTTAAAGTGACTTTAAAGAGAATGAGACGATGCAAAATGGTGTTTAGAAGGTGCTTAAAGTGACTTTAAAGAGAATGAGACGATGCAAAATGGTGTTTAGAAGGTGCTTAAGGTGACTTTAAAGAGAATGAGACGATGCAAAATGAGGTTTAGAAGGTGCTTAAAGTGACTTAAAGAGAATGAGACGATGCAAAATGGTGTTTAGAAGGTGCTTAAGGTGACTTTAAAGAGAATGAGACGATGCAAAATGAGGTTTAGAAGGTGCTTAAAGTGACTTTAAAGAGAATGAGACGATGCAAAATGGTGTTTAGAAGGTGCTTAAGGTGACTTTAAAGAGAATGAGACGATGCAAAATGAGGTTTAGAAGGTGCTTAAAGTGACTTTAAGAGAATGAGACGATGCAAAATGAGGTTTAGAAGGTGCTTAAAGTGACTTTAAAGAGAATGAGACGATGCAAAATGAGGTTTAGAAGGTGCTTAAAGTGACTTTAAAGAGAATGAGACGATGCAAAATGGTGTTTAGAAGGTGCTTAAGGTGACTTTAAAGAGAATGAGACGATGCAAAATGAGGTTTAGAAGGTGCTTAAAGTGACTTTAAAGAGAATGAGACGATACAAAATGGTGTTTAGAAGGTGCTTAAGGTGACTTTAAAGAGAATGAGACGATGCAAAATGAGGTTTAGAAGGTGCTTAAAGTGACTTTAAAGAGAATGAGACGATGCAAAATGGTGTTTAGAAGGTGCTTAAGGTGACTTTAAAGAGAATGAGACGATGCAAAATGAGGTTTAGAAGGTGCTTAAAGTGACTTTAAAGAGAATGAGACGATGCAAAATGGTGTTTAGAAGGTGCTTAAGGTGACTTTAAAGAGAATGAGACGATGCAAAATGAGGTTTAGAAGGTGCTTAAAGTGACTTTAAAGAGAATGAGACGATGCAAAATGAGGTTTAGAAGGTGCTTAAAGTGACTTTAAAGAGAATGAGACGATGCAAAATGGTGTTTAGAAGGTGCTTAAAGTGACTTTAAAGAGAATGAGACGATGCAAAATGAGGTTTAGAAGGTGCTTAATGTGACTTTAAAGAGAATGAGACGATGCAAAATGGTGTTTAGAAGGTGCTTAAGGTGACTTTAAAGAGAATGAGACGATGCAAAATGAGGTTTAGAAAGGTGCTTAAAGTCACTTTAAGAGAATGAGACGATGCAAAATGAGGTTTAGAAGGTGCTTAAAGTGACTTTAAAGAGAATGAGACGATGCAAAATGGTGTTTAAGTGACTTTAAAGAGAATGAGACGATGCAAAATGAGGTTTAGAAGGTGCTTAAAGTGACTTTAAAGAGAATGAGACGATGCAAAATGGTGTTTAGAAGGTGCTTAAGGTGACTTTAAAGAGAATGAGACGATGCAAAATGAGGTTTAGAAGGTGCTTAAGGTGACTTTAAAGAGAATGAGACGATGCAAAATGGTGTTTAGAAGGTGCTTAAAGTGACTTTAAAGAGAATGAGACGATGCAAAATGGGTGTTTAGAAGGTGCTTAAGGTGACTTTAAAGAGAATGAGACGATGCAAAATGAGGTTTAGAAGGTGCTTAAAGTGACTTTAAAGAGAATGAGACGATGCAAAATGGTGTTTAGAAGGTGCTTAAAGTGACTTTAAAGAGAATGAGACGATGCAAAATGGTGTTTAGAAGGTGCTTAAAGTGACTTTAAAGAGAATGAGACGATGCAAAATGGTGTTTAGAAGGTGCTTAAAGTGACTTTAAAGAGAATGAGACGATGCAAAATGGTGTTTAGAAGGTGCTTAAGGTGACTTTAAAGAGAATGAGACGATGCAAAATGAGGTTTAGAAGGTGCTTAAAGTGACTTTAACGAGAATGAGACGATGCAAAATGGTGTTTAGAAGGTGCTTAAGGTGACTTTAAAGAGAATGAGACGATGCAAAATGGTGTTTAGAAGGTGCTTAAAGTGACTTTAAAGAGAATGAGACGATGCAAAATGGTGTTTAGAAGGTGCTTAAGGTGACTTTAAAGAGAATGAGACGATGCAAAATGGTGTTTAGAAGGTGCTTAAAGTGACTTTAAAGAGAATGAGACGATGCAAAATGAGGTTTAGAAGGTGCTTAAAGTGACTTTAAAGAGAATGAGACGATGCAAAATGAGGTTTAGAAGGTGCTTAAAGTGACTTTAAAGAGAATGAGACGATGCAAAATGGTGTTTAGAAGGTGCTTAAGGTGACTTTAAAGAGAATGAGACGATGCAAAATGAGGTTTAGGAAGGTGCTTAAAGTGACTTTAAAGAGAATGAGACGATGCAAAATGAGGTTAGAAGGTGCTTAAAGTGACTTTAAAGAGAATGAGACGATGCAAAATGGTGTTTAGAAGGTGCTTAAAGTGACTTTAAAGAGAATGAGACGATGCAAAATGGTGTTTAGAAGGTGCTTAAGGTGACTTTAAAGAGAATGAGACGATGCAAAATGAGGTTTAGAAGGTGCTTAAAGTGACTTTAAAGAGAATGAGACGATGCAAAATGGTGTTTAGAAGGTGCT
>NW_026689962.1:0-36585 GCF_943734765.1 Anopheles ziemanni | reverse complement strand
ACCTTCTAAACACCATTTTGCATCGTCTCATTCTTTTTAAAGTCACTTTAAGCACCTTCTAAACCTCATTTTGCATCGTCTCATTCTCTTTAAAGTCACTTTAAGCACCTTCTAAACACCATTTTGCATCGTCTCATTCTCTTTAAAGTCACTTTAAGCACCTTCTAAACACCATTTTGCATCGTCTCATTCTCTTGAAAGTCACTTTAAGCACCTTCTAAACACCATTTTGCATCGTCTCATTCTCTTTAAAGTCACTTTAAGCACCTTCTAAACACCATTTTGCATCGTCTCATTCTCTTTAAAGTCACTTTAAGCACCTTCTAAACACCATTTTGCATCGTCTCATTCTCTTTAAAGTCACTTTAAGCACCTTCTAAACACCATTTTGCATCGTCTCATTCTCTTTAAAGTCACTTTAAGCACCTTCTAAACCCCATTTTGCATCGTCTCATTCTCTCTAAAGTCACTTTAAGCACCTTCTAAACACCATTTTGCATCGTTTCATTCTCTTTAAAGTCACTTTAAGCACCTTCTAAACACCATTTTGCATCGTCTCATTCTCTTTAAAGTCACTTTAAGCACCTTCTAAACCTCATTTTGCATCGTCTCATTCTCTCTAAAGTCACTTTAAGCACCTTCTAAACACCATTTTGCATCGTCTCATTCTCTTTAAAGTCACTTTAAGCACCTTCTAAACACCATTTTGCATCGTCTCATTCTCTTTAAAGTCACTTTAAGCACCTTCTTAACACCATTTTGCATCGTCTCATTCTCTTTAAAGTCACTTTAAGCACCTTGGTTGTGGGAAATAATCGCGTTATAATCGAAACAATTATGTCATCCGCGCGATCATGCGATAAGCGCATGATCAATCACGTCATCCGCGCGATCATGCGATAAGCGCATATCAATTATGGCAAATCCCCTCCATGACCCGGAAGATCGTGTGACGTGCCAGACCGCGTGCTGGAATGTCAGCTCATCACCGCGTGCTGGTACGTCACAGGAGAGAGCGCGTGGGAGAGCTTTCGCTACGGGCAACTCTCCCACGCATAGGGAAGTGGAGGGGAGCGATGACACCTATAAAACCGTCGATCAACGGATCGACGGGCTCTCTCGCTTTTCTTACGTATACCTACGAGTAACAAGCTGCTACGTGCCAATCTAATTAAAAAGTGCAAATAAAGTTCCTTTTTAACCTAGTAATTACAACGTGTGAATTCTTCGTGCAAAACGTTCGCCCGCAGCTTCGTGCAAAACATTCGCTCTAGCTTCGTGCAAAACATTCGCTTTAGCTTCGTGCAAAACATTCGCTTTCGCTACGTGCAAAACACTCGCCCATCGCTACGTGCGAGAACATTTTGGTGACCCCGACGTGATTACGTGAAAAGTGCTAAGTGCAAAATTCTGTCACGACTTAAGTATGAATAACGAGAACGAAAACATCGTGGCCGAGGCCTTGCGGCTACTTACCGCCCTAGAGGGCAGCGTAAAGGAGGTGGCCGCAAGCCTCGATGCGAAGATGAAACCGGAGGTGGCCGCCGTGAAGGTGGACATCTTGGCGTCCCTGTGGCGGGACGGGAACGCCGCGCTGATGCGCGTCGAAAGTGTCACCGGCCCCCATCCGCGCAGGGGCCCCTTCACGGAGGCTTATGCGGCAGCCATGGCGGCCGCAACCAAGCGCCGTGAGGGAGCCGCCTCCAAACCGTCCATTTTGGACACCACGATGGCGGGGCAGCCATCGCGAGCAGACCACCTGCCTCGCATAGAACTGCCCAAGTTCGAGGGCTCGCCCTCCGAATGGCCCGCGTTCTCGAGTCGATTCGAGAAGCGCGTGGCCGGACTTACGGAGGACTCCGATAAATTCGCCTTTTTGATAAAATGCCTCGAGCGGTGCGACATCGCGAGGCACAGTTGTGAGGCATTCGAAAACGCCGGAATGCCGTTCGCCCAAGCTTGGGCCAAGCTGGAGGAGAGATTTTATAAGAAGCGGGTGGCATTTATGGGCCACATCCGCAAAATCCTCGAACTGCCCAGGATGAGCTCTCCGTCGGCGAACGCGTTGATGCGCGTCATCGACGTAGTGGAGACGGCCGTGGCCTCAGCCCGCCAGATCGCCGAGGCTGGCGATTCCACCTCCGTGGTGGAAGACGGGCTGATTGTCGCGCTCGTAATGGACAAGCTAGACGCTGAAACCATTGCGAGCGTGACACGGCGTGCGGACCAGCAGCTCATCCCTACGTGGGTTGAGCTGCGTCGCGAGCTGGATGGGCTGGCTAATAAAATTTATTATCAGCCCAAGCGGAAGGAAGATGCGGATCGAGCGCGTGGAACGAACCAGCGAGCAGCACGGACGGTGCTAGCTGCAACCGTCACCCCGAAGCCCGCTGCCATCGCCTCCAGGCCTGCGCGGAATGCGCCGGCGACCCAGCCAGCCGCTGCCGCCATCGTTCCCGCCAGCACCAGTACGAAGGTAAGAACGGGGGGTCAGGGGGCCGGGACGCGACGGTGTTACGCGTGTGACAGGACGGGCCACGTGACGACGGTGTGCCCGGAGCTGCGCGCGCGGTCCGTGATGCAGTGTATTAACTTCATTATGGACCGGCGCAAATGCATGAATTGTTTTTCCAAGGACCATCCGGCCAATGCATGCCCGAGTGAGCGGAGGTGCCAGGTGTGTGGCAAGAAGCACCACACAATGCTCCACGTGCACTCCGACCCGACGCCGGAGTGACTTGCCCACTCCGTGCCCTCACTCCGCGCCCGCTCCGTGCATCCGAACCCCAGGGCCGTGTCCCGCCGTCCCCGCTTCGTGCGTCCTCGCGTGTGCTCCGTGCGTCCTCGCGTGTGCTCCGTGCCTCGCCCCCCGTGCTTCGTGCCCCGTGTGTGCTCCGTGCTTCCTCGTGCTACCGCGCCGCCCAGTGCCTGCTGCTTGCCGCCTGGTGCCCGCGCCGTGCCGAGTGAATCCAGCTTCGTGCCTCGCCGCTCCAGCTCCGTGCCTCGCCGCTCCAGCTCCGTGCTTCCTCGTGCTACCGCGCCGCCCAGTGCCTGCTGCTTGCCGCCTGGTGCCCGCGCCGTGCCGAGTGAATCCAGCTTCGTGCCTCGCCGTTCCCGCTCCGTGCTTCCTCGTGCTACCGCGCCGCCCAGTGCCTGCTGCTTGCCGCCTGGTGCCCGCGCCGTGCCGAGTGAATCCAGCTTCGTGCCCCGCCGCTCCAGCTTCGTGCCCCGCCGCTCCAGCTTCATGCCTCGCCGCTCCAGCTCCGTGCTTCCTCGTGCTACCGCGCCGCCCAGTGCCTGCTGCTTGCCGCCTGGTGCCCGCGCCGTGCCGAGTGAATCCAGCTTCGTGCCTCGCCGCTCCAGCTCCGTGCCTCGCCGCTCCAGCTCCGTGCTTCCTCGTGCTACCGCGCCGCCCAGTGCCTGCTGCTTGCCGCCTGGTGCCCGCGCCGTGCCGAGTGACTCCAGCTTCGTGCCCCGCCGCTCCAGCTTCGTGCCTCGCCGCTCCAGCTCCGTGCTTCCTCGTGCTACCGCGCCGCCCAGTGCCTGCTGCTTGCCGCCGGGTGCCCGCGCCGTGCCGAGTTACTCCAGCTTCGTGCCTCGACGTTCCCGCTCCGTGC
Source organism: Anopheles ziemanni (assembly GCF_943734765.1). Classification (NCBI taxonomy): domain Eukaryota; kingdom Metazoa; phylum Arthropoda; class Insecta; order Diptera; family Culicidae; genus Anopheles; species Anopheles ziemanni. The sequence continues at coordinate 32,968 of NW_026689962.1, read as the reverse complement.
CTCCTCGTGCCACCGCGCCGCCCAGTGCCTGCTGCTTGCCGCCTGGTGCCCGCGCCGTGCCGAGTGACTCCAGTTTCGTGCCCCGCCGTTCCCGCTCCGTGCTTCCTCGTGCTGCCGAAACGCCCAGGGACTGTAGTCTGCCGCCCGGTGTCCAAGCTTTGCTGAGTCACGCAAGCTGCGTACAGGTATGTGCCCGTTCTGTTCCTTTAAATGTCACCGTGCCGCCCGGTTCCTGCTCCGTGCCTCTTCGGGTTGCCGCGCCGCCCAGTGCCTGCCTCTTGCCGCCTGCTGCTCGCGCCGCTTCTAGTTCCTGCTCCGTGCCTCTTCGTGTTGCCGCGCCGCCCAGTGCCTGCCACTTGCCGCCTGGTGCTCGCGCCGCTTCTAGTTCCTGCTCCGTGCCTCTTCGTGTTGCCGCGCCGCCCAGTGCCTGCCTCTTGCCGCCTGGTGCTCGCGCCGCTTCACGTTCCTGCTCCGTGCCTCTTCGTGTTGCCGCGCCGCCCAGTGCCTGCCTCTTGCCGCCTGGTGCTCGCGCCGCTTCTCGTTCCTGCTCCGTGCCTCTTCGTGTTGCCGCGCCGCCCAGTGCCTGCCTATTTCTGCCTGGTGCTCGCGCCGCCCCGCGTTCCTGCTCCGTGCCTCTTCGTACTGCCGCGCCACCCAGTACCTACCAATTGCCGCCTGGTGCTCGCGCCGCACCTTCTCGTTCCTGCTCCGTGCCTCTTCGGATTCATTCTACACCCAGAAGCTGTTGTCTGCCGCATGCTGCATCCAACATCCCGAGGAGATCCCGCTCCGTGCTTCGCTCCGGCTCCCTGCATCATCGTGCTTGTCCTGCGCCTCGTCCTGATGAATCCACCCCACAGGATGGTAATGACCCCCCTTCGGGCGCCAATTCATCGAGTGATCCTGCTGCCGATTCTTGCCAATCAAGACGTGCCTCGGTTGACATTTCACCAACGGAAGACATCCCGCTACTGGACAACTACGTGCTACTCGCTACGGTCGCGATACTCATCCAGGACAACATGGGAATGTGGCAACGGATCCGATGCGTGCTCGACTCCGGCAGCCAAATCGAGGCAATCACCAAGAATGCGGTCAAGCGTCTTGGATTAGCGATGCACCCTGCACGATTGACGCTGAGTGGCGTGGGGAGCAAAATCGCAGTAACCCAACAAATACGAGCGAAGATTACGTCGATTGACGGCAGCTGCTCTGAGGATGTCGGATTCTTCGTGATTCCCGGTCTCAGTGATCAACCGGCTCGTGCCATCAGACAAGACGAACTGGACCTGCCAGAGGCCAAGTTCCTAGCAGATGCGGAATTCTACCATCCTGGAACAATCGACGCTATCTTAGGTGCCAGAATATGCTTCGACGCACTCAAGACAGGGCTGCGTCGCCTCCCAAATGGCTTGACCCTCCAGAATTCTAAATTCGGATGGCTCGTGGGAGGAATGCTACGTGACACGACTTCAGCCGATCTATACGAACACAGTTGTCTAGCTACGTGCGTCGATGACCTAAAGGAGATCCTCGAACGATTCTGGAGAATCGAAGAACTCCCAAATGATGCCGCCGACTCCACGGTTTGGAAGTCTCACGAACTAGAGACGCACTTTAAGGAGCATACCACCATCGCTGACGATGGACGATACATCGTACAAATTCCCTTACGGGGGGAGCTAAACCAGCTGGGAGATTCAATGGGGCAAGCAAGACGCCGCTTGCTAGCCCTAGAAAGACGTCTCGCCAGCCATGAGCCCACCTACGCAGAATATCGAAAGTTCATGCGAGAGTACCAAGAGCTGGGCCACATGTGCCCAGTATCAACGGAGGAGCTCCCCAAAGTACGCTACGTGATTCCCCACTCTTGCGTGGTCAAGCCAGACTCGACTACCACAAAACTACGCGTTGTGTTCGACGCCAGCGCGAAATCAACGACGGGAATCTCGCTGAACGACCTCCAAGCCGTAGGACCCGTGATCCAGCCTGACTTGTTCCGAATCTGGCTAGATTTCCGTACTCAAACCGTGGTGGCGACTGCCGACATCGTGAAGATGTACCGTCAAGTGTGGGTATCCGAGCCCGACACTTGGATGCAGTGCATTCTGTGGCGCGACAAGCCAAAGGACACGATGCAACTATTCAGACTCCTCACTGTTACGTACGGTGAGGCTGCTTCGTCTTATTTGGCCTGCAGGGCGTTGTTCGAAGCCGGGGAAGAAGTGCGGACTTCCGATCCCCAGACAGCTGACGCCATCCAATCATCGTTCTACGTGGACAACCTTTCGTTGGGCGCATCGACTCCCGAGCAGCTACGTGAGCTTATGACCAGCGTCGAGCGAGCACTCAACATACGCGGGATGCCATTGCGAAAGTGGGCATCTAACTCACCAGAGATCACCAGTAAAATCCCGGTGGAACACCGCGATACAACTGTACAGATTGGTGAGAAGCAGGCCATCAAGTTGCTCGGCCTGGCTTGGTGCCCTACAGAGGATACGTTCCAGCTCGTAGTCCAAGATGAGTTCTACGAGCCTTTGGGTTCATTGGAGAAACGACGTTTAGCATCCAAAGTTGGCAAGCTGTATGATCCTATCGGGATCCTCCAACCAGTGATAGTCACCGGAAAGATTCTGCTACAAGACCTCTGGCGAGATGGCTTCGGATGGGATGAAGCCGCATCACCTCGCATGATCGAAAGCTGGAACGGATTCGCCAGCCACCTGCCGCTTCTCAGACAGCTCCCAATCCCAAGGATGGCGCTGCCCAGCGAACCTCAGGACGCGATCATGTACGGCTTCAGCGACGCTTCTACGAAGGCTTTTGGTTGCGCCATTTACCTTCGCTTTCTGGACGGTGAAGGAAACCCGCAATCTCGGTTGCTGTGCTCCAGGTCGCGACTGGCACCCATCGAAGAGGTGACTTTGCCGCGACTCGAACTGCAAGGAGCTCTGCTCCTAGCTCGCCTTTATGCCAAAATAAAGGACGCCTTTGGCACCCGGATAAGCCAAACTCGTTGGTGGACTGACTCTCAGGTGGTACTGGCTTGGATACGTTCCGACAACACCAAGTGGGGAGTCTACGTTAAGAACCGGGTGGAGAAAATTCACGCTGCCACGAATCGTCTGGATTGGAGCTACGTGCCGACGAAACTCAACCCAGCAGACCTCGTGTCCAGAGGACTTCCTGCCAACAAGCTCATAAACAGCGAGACTGCGAGTTTTTGGCTGAACGGACCAAGTTTCATAGTCAATGATGAAAGGCCAGTTATGCCTCAACTAAACTACGTGACTGCATTGGAGGAAGCTGTCGACGCTCCTCTATTGTTGACGGCCATGGTGGGGAACGATTGTGATGACTTATTATCCCAGTACAAGCACCACAACTCGTTCATCATGACAAGACGACATTTCGCGTGGCTCGGTAGAGCAATCTTCAACTTACGCGCACCCAAATCCTCCGTGGAGAAAAAATCAGGACCCCTTCAACTCGACGAATTGGAGTACGGACTCCAACTGATAGTACGGGTGATGCAAGCTACGTGCTTTCCCAATGAGGTCAAGGAGATGCAAGACTCCGGGTCAGTCGCTCCCAAGGGTTCGATGCAGCATCTCGACCCGATAGTCAGGGATAAGATCATCTGTGTGCGGGGACGACTAGGAAACTCAGATCTGGCTGACGACGCCAAGGCACCTTTCCTAGTACCAAAGTCGCATCCCTTCTCCCGTGTAATCATCCGCCATTTGCACGAGCACAACTTCCATGCGGGAACTGAGCTGATCATGGCCGAATTCCGTGCGAGATTCTGGATGCGAGACCTGCGAAGAACAGTCGTCGGGGTAACCTCGAGATGCGTAATTTGTGCCCGAGCGCGCCCAAGACAATACGCCCAGCAGATGGGACAGCTGCCGTCGGCTCGCGTCAACGTGTCTCCCGCCTTCACCCACACCGGCGTGGACCTGTGTGGCCCCTTCGAAATCGTTTCAAATGCTCGATCAGGCAAGCGTAGAACGGTCTACGTTTGTATCTTCGTGTGTTTCACTACGAAGGCCACGCACTTGGAGGTAGTGGAAGATCAGTCGACATCGGCGTTCATCTCAGCTCTATTACGATTCGTGTCCCTACGTGGAAGACCTGACACGATCTACTCCGACAACGGCCGCAACTTCGTGGGAGCTGCCAGAGAATTGACCCTGCTTCGCAAGACTCACAACAACCGGGAATTCCAGGACGAAGTGGTGAGCTTGGCAGCGGACAGCGGAATTCGTTTCTCGTTTATCCCTCCCAGGAGCCCAAACTTCGGAGGGCTTTGGGAGGCCAACATCAAGGTGGCAAAACGATTGTTCAAGGCCGCCGCAAAGGGAGCCCAGCTGAACTTGGTAGAGCTACAGACGTTACTCTACCAAATTTCGGCCATTCTCAACTCCAGGCCGCTCACCGCAATCCACTCCAGTCCGGAATCGGTAGAGGCACTTACCCCTGCGCACTTCCTCATCGGACGAGCATCATTCACCACTCCTGCCCCGCTTGGAGACGATGACACGGTCGGTGTCAAAACTCGCTGGAAGCGAGTCCAGAAACTCGCTCAGCAATTCTGGTCCCGTTGGCGAACTGAGTACCTTGCTCAGTTGCGTTGTAGTGCGAAGTGGACGAAACGCACTACAAACTTGCAGACGGGCCAGATCGTGCTAGTCGGTGATGACAACCTACCCGTTGGACGATGGCCCATGGGCCTGGTCGTCAAAACCTACGTGGGACCCGACGGCATCGTACGTGTCGCTGACATACGAACAAGCAGCGGCATCTACAAGCGCAACGTGAGGCTGTTGGCACCCCTCCCAGTTGAGGCCGCTGAAACGGAAGTATCCAAGGAGCATTCGGGCGCACCTGACTCTTCCGTATCCGACGCAGCGCCAAACGAACAACTTGAGGGATCAGCAGCGCAGTGTCCTCCTGACTCGACTCCTGGCTACGTGCCGCCGACGACCCCTGAGCATGAGGACGACCCACCACCTACGTGCGGAATTTGGGACGGTCGCCTGCGTCCCAAAGGGGGGAGGAATGGTTGTGGGAAATAATCGCGTTATAATCGAAACAATTATGTCATCCGCGCGATCATGCGATAAGCGCATGATCAATCACGTCATCCGCGCGATCATGCGATAAGCGCATATCAATTATGGCAAATCCCCTCCATGACCCGGAAGATCGTGTGACGTGCCAGACCGCGTGCTGGAATGTCAGCTCATCACCGCGTGCTGGTACGTCACAGGAGAGAGCGCGTGGGAGAGCTTTCGCTACGGGCAACTCTCCCACGCATAGGGAAGTGGAGGGGAGCGATGACACCTATAAAACCGTCGATCAACGGATCGACGGGCTCTCTCGCTTTTCTTACGTATACCTACGAGTAACAAGCTGCTACGTGCCAATCTAATTAAAAAGTGCAAATAAAGTTCCTTTTTAACCTAGTAATTACAACGTGTGAATTCTTCGTGCAAAACGTTCGCCCGCAGCTTCGTGCAAAACATTCGCTCTAGCTTCGTGCAAAACATTCGCTTTAGCTTCGTGCAAAACATTCGCTTTCGCTACGTGCAAAACACTCGCCCATCGCTACGTGCGAGAACACACCTTCTAAACACCATTTTGCATCGTCTCATTCTCTTTAAAGTCACTTTAAGCACCTTCTAAACACCATTTTGCATCGTCTCTTTCCCTTTAAAGTCACTTTAAGCACCTTCTAAACCTCATTTTGCATCGTCTCATTCTCTTTAAAGTCACTTTAAGCACCTTCTAAACACCATTTTGCATCGTCTCATTCTCTTTAAAGTCACTTTAAGCACCTCCTTAACACCATTTTGCATCGTCTCATTCTCTTTAAAGTCACTTTAAGCACCTGCTGAACCTCATTTTGCATCGTCTCATTCTCTTTAAAGTCACTTTAAGCACCTTCTAAACACCATTTTGCATCGTCTCATTCTCTCTAAAGTCACTTTAAGCACCTTCTAAACACCATTTTGCATCGTCTCATTCTCTCTAAAGTCACTTTAAGCACCTTCTAAACACCATTTTGCATCGTCTCATTCTCTTTAAAGTCACTTTAAGCACCTTCTAAACACCATTTTGCATCGTCTCATTCTCTTTAAAGTCACTTTAAGCACCTGCTAAACACCATTTTGCATCGTCTCATTCTCTTTAAAGTCACTTTAAGCACCTTCTTAACACCATTTTGCATCGTCTCATTCTCTTTAAAGTCACTTTAAGCACCTTCTAAACACCATTTTGCATCGTCTCATTCTCTTTAAAGTCACTTTAAGCACCTTCTAAACACCATTTTGCATCGTCTCATTCTCTTTAAAGTCACTTTAAGCACGTTCTAAACCTCATTTTGCATCGTCTCATTCTCTTTAAAGTCACTTTAAGCACCTTCTAAACACCATTTTGCATCGTCTCATTCTCTTTAAAGTCACGTTAAGCACCTTCTTAACACCATTTTGCATCGTCTTATTCTCTTTAAAGTCACTTTAAGCACCTTCTAAACACCATTTTGCATCGTCTCATTCTCTTTAAAGTCACTTTAAGCACCTTCTAAACACCATTTTGCATCGTCTCATTCTCTTTAAAGTCACTTTAAGCACCTTCTAAACACCATTTTGCATCGTCTCATTCTCTTTAAAGTCACTTTAAGCACCTTCTAAACACCATTTTGCATCGTCTCATTCTCTTTAAAGTCACTTTAAGCACCTTCTAAACACCATTTTGCATCGTCTCATTCTCTTTAAAGTCACTTTAAGCACCTTCTAAACACCATTTTTCATCGTCTCATTCTCTTTAAAGTCACTTTAAGCACCTTCTAAACACCATTTTGCATCGTCTCATTCTCTTTAAAGTCACTTTAAGCACCTTCTAAACACCATTTTGCACCGTCTCATTCTCTTTAAAGTCACTTTAAGCACCTTCTAAACACCATTTTGTATCGTCTCATTCTCTTTAAAGTCACTTTAAGCACCTTCTAAACACCATTTTGCATCGTCTCATTCTCTTTAAAGTCACTTTAAGCACCTTCTAAACCTCATTTTGCATCGTCTCATTCTCTTTAAAGTCACTTTAAGCACCTTCTTAACACCATTTTGCATCGTCTTATTCTCTTTAAAGTCACTTTAAGCACCTTCTTAACCTCATTTTTCATCGTCTCATTCTCTTTAAAGTCACTTTAAGCACCTTCTAAACCTCATTTTGCATCGTCTCATTCTCTTTAAAGTCACTTTAAGCACCTTCTTAACACCATTTTGCATCGTCTCATTCTCTTTAAAGTCACTTTAAGCACCTTCTAAACCTCATTTTGCATCGTCTCATTCTCTTTAAAGTCACTGTAAGCACCTTCTAAATACCATTTTGCATCGTCTCATTCTCTTTAAAGTCACTTTAAGCACCTTCTAAACACCATTTTGCATCGTCTCATTCCCTTTAAAGTTACTTTAAGCACCTTCTAAATACCATTTTGCATCGTCTCATTCTCTTTAAAGTCACTTTAAGCACCTTCTAAACCTCATTTTGCATCGTCTCATTCTCGTTAAAGTCACTTTAAGCACCTTCTAAACCCCATTTTGCATCGTCTCATTCTCTTTAAAGTCACTTTAAGCACCTTCTAAACACCATTTTGCATCGTCTCATTCTCTTTAAAGTCACTTTAAGCACCTTCTAAACACCATTTTGCATCGTCTCATTCTCTTTAAAGTCACTTTAAGCACCTTCTAAACACCATTTTGCATCGTCTCATTCTCTTTAAAGTCACTTTAAGCACCTTCTAAACACCATTTTGCATCGTCTCATTCTCTTTAAAGTCACTTTAAGCACCTTCTAAACCTCATTTTGCATCGTCTCATTCTCTTTAAAGTCACTTTAATCACCTTCTAAACCTCATTTTGCATCGTCTCATTCTCTTTAAAGTCACTTTAAGCACCTTCTAAACCTCATTTTGCATCGTCTCATTCTCTTTAAAGTCACTTTAAGCACCTTCTAAACACCATTTTGCATCGTCTCATTCTCTTTAAAGTCACTTTAAGCACCTTCTAAACACCATTTTGCCCCGTCTCATTCTCTTTAAAGTCACTTTAAGCACCTTCTTAACACCATTTTGCATCGTCTCATTCTCTTTAGAGTCACTTTAAGCACCTTCTAAACCCCATTTTGCATCGTCTCATTCTCTTTAAAGTCACTTTAAGCACCTTCTAAACACCATTTTGCATCGTCTCATTCTCTTTAAAGTCACTTTAAGCACCTTCTAAACACCATTTTGCATCGTCTCATTCTCTTTAAAGTCACTTTAAGCACCTTCTAAACACCATTTTGCATCGTCTCATTCTCTTTAAAGTCACTTTAAGAACCTTCTAAACACCATTTTGCACCGTCTCATTCTCCTTAAAGTCACTTTAAGCACCTTCTAAACACCATTTTGTATCGTCTCATTCTCTTTAAAGTCACTTTAAGCACCTTCTAAACACCATTTTGCATCGTCTCATTCTCTTTAAAGTCACTTTAAGCACCTTCTAAACCTAATTTTGCATCGTCTCATTCTCTTTAAAGTCACTTTAAGCACCTTCTTAACACCATTTTGCATCGTCTTATTCTTTTTAAAATCACTTTAAGCACCTTCTAAACCTCATTTTTCATCGTCTCATTCTCTTTAAAGTCACTTTAAGCACCTTCTAAACCTCATTTTGCATCGTCTCATTCTCTTTAAAGTCACTTTAAGCACCTTCTTAACACCATTTTGCATCGTCTCATTCTCTTTAAAGTCACTTTAAGCACCTTCTAAACACCATTTTGCATCGTCTCATTCTCTCTAAAGTCACTTTAAGCACCTTGTTAACACCATTTTGCATCGTCTCATTCTCTTTAAAGTCACTTTAATCACCTTCTTAACACCATTTTGCATCGTCTCATTCTCTTTAAAGTCACTTTAAGCACCTTCTTATCACCATTTTGCATCGTCTCATTCTCTTTAAAGTCACTTTAAGCACCTTCTAAACCCCATTTTGCATCGTCTCATTCTCTTTAAAGTCACTTTAAGCACCTTCTAAACACCATTTTGCATCGTCTCATTCTCTTTAAAGTCACTTTAAGCACCTTCTAAACACCATTTTGCATCGTCTCATTCTCTTTAAAGTCATTTTAAGCACCTTCTAAACACCATTTTGCATCGTCTCATTCTCTTTAAAGTCACTTTAAGCACCTTCTAAACCTCATTTTGCATCGTCTCATTCTCTTTAAAGTCACTTTAAGCACCTTCTAAACACCATTTTGCATCGTCTCATTCTCTTTAAAGTCACTTTGAGCACCTTCTAAACCTCATTTTGCATCGTCTCATTCCCTTTAAAGTCACTTTAAGCACCTTCTAAACACCATTTTGCATCGTCTCATTCTCTTTAAAGTCACTTTAAGCACCTTCTAAACACCATTTTGCATCGTCTCATTCTCTTTAAAGTCACTTTAAGCACCTTCTAAACCTCATTTTGCATCGTCTCATTCTCTTTAAAGTCACTTTAATCACCTTCTAAACCTCATTTTGCATCGTCTCATTCTCTTTAAAGTCACTTTAAGCACCTTCTAAACACCATTTTGCATCGTCTCATTCTCTTTAAAGTCACTTTAAGCACCTTCTAAACACCATTTTGCATCGTCTCATTCTCTTTAAAGTCACTTTAAGCACCTTCTTAACACCATTTTGCATCGTCTCATTCTCTTTAAAGTCACTTTAAGCACCTTCTAAACACCATTTTGCATCGTCTCATTCTCTTTAAAGTCACTCTAAGCACCTTCTAAACACCATTTTGCATCGTCTCATTCTCTTTAAAGTCACTTTAAGCACCTTCTTAACACCATTTTGCATCGTCTCATTCTCTTTAAAGTCACTTTAAGCACCTTCTAAACCCCATTTTGCATCGTCTCATTCTCTTTAAAGTCACTTTAAGCACCTTCTAAACACCATTTTGCATCGTCTCATTCTCTTTAAAGTCACTTTAAGCACCTTCTAAACACCATTTTGCATCGTCTCATTCTCTTTAAAGTCACTTTAAGCACCTTCTAAACACCATTTTGCATCGTCTCATTCTCTTTAAAGTCACTTTAAGCACCTTCTAAACACCATTTTGCATCGTCTCATTCTCTTTAAAGTCACTTTAAGCACCTTCTGAACACCATTTTGCATCGTCTCATTCTCTTTAAAGTCACTTTAAGCACCTTCTAAACCTCATTTTGCATCGTCTCATTCTCTTTAAAGTCACTTTAAGCACCTTCTAAACCTCATTTTGCATCGTCTCATTCTCTTTAAAGTCACTTTAAGCACCTTCTGAACACCATTTTGCATCGTCTCATTCTCTTTAAAGTCACTTTAAGCACCTTCTAAACACCATTTTGCATCGTCTCATTCTCTTTAAAGTCACTTTAAGCACCTTCTAAACACCATTTTGCATCGTCTCATTCTGCTTAAAGTCACTTTAAGCACCTTCTAAACACCATTTTGCATCGTCTCATTCTCTTTAAAGTCACTTTAAGCACCTTCTAAACACCATTTTGCATCGTCTCATTCTCTTTAAAGTCACTTTAAGCACCTTCTAAACACCATTTTGCATCGTCTCATTCTCTTTAAAGTCACTTTAAGCACCTTCTAAACCTCATTTTGCATCGTCTCATTCTCTTTAAAGTCACTTTAAGCACCTTCTAAACCTCATTTTGCATCGTCTCATTCTCTTTAAAGTCACTTTAAGCACCTTCTAAACACCATTTTGCATCGTCTCATTCTCTTTAAAGTCACTCTAAGCACCTTCTAAACACCATTTTGCATCGTCTCATTCTCTTTAAAGTCACTTTAAGCACCTTCTAAACACCATTTTGCATCGTCTCATTCTCTTTAAAGTCACTTTAAGCACCTTCTAAACACCATTTTGCATCGTCTCATTCTGTTTAAAGTCACTTTAAGCACCTTCTAAACCTCATTTTGCATCGTCTCATTCTCTCTAAAGTCACTTTAAGCACCTTCTAAACACCAGTTTGCATCGTCTCATTCTCTTTAAAGTCACTTTAAGCACCTTCTAAACACCATTTTGCATCGTCTCATTCTCTTTAAAGTCACTTTAAGCACCTTCTAAACCTCATTTTGCATCGTCTCATTCTCTTTAAAGTCACTTTAAGCACCTTCTAAACCTCATTTTGCATCGTCTCATTCTCTTTAAAGTCACTTTAAGCACCTTCTAAACCTCATTTTGCATCGTCTCATTCTCTTTAAAGTCACTTTAAGCACCTTCTAAACACCATTTTGCATCGTCTCATTCTGTTTAAAGTCACTTTAAGCACCTTCTAAACACCATTTTGCATCGTCTCATTCTCTTTAAAGTCACTTTAAGCACCTTCTAAACACCATTTTGCATCGTCTCATTCTCTTTAAAGTCACTTTAAGCACCTTCTAAACACCATTTTGCATCGTCTCATTCTCTTTAAAGTCACTTTAAGCACCTTCTAAGCACCATTTTGCATCGTCTCATTCTCTTTAAAGTCACTTTAAGCACCTTCTAAACCTCATTTTGCATCGTCTCATTCTCTTTAAAGTCACTTTAAGCACCTTCTAAACCTCATTTTGCATCGTCTCATTCTCTCTAACGTCACTTTAAGCACCTTCTAAACACCATTTTGCATCGTCTCATTCTCTTTAAAGTCACTTTAAGCACCTTCTAAACACCATTTTGCATCGTCTCATTCTCTTTAAAGTCACTTTAAGCACCTTCTAAACCTCATTTTGCATCGTCTCATTCTCTTTAAAGTCACTTTAAGCACCTTCTAAACCTCATTTTGCATCGTCTCATTCTCTTTAAAGTCACTTTAAGCACCTTCTAAACACCATTTTGCATCGTCTCATTCTCTTTAAAGTCACTCTAAGCACCTTCTAAACACCATTTTGCATCGTCTCATTCTCTTTAAAGTCACTTTAAGCACCTTCTAAACCTCATTTTGCATCGTCTCATTCTCTCTAAAGTCACTTTAAGCACCTTCTAAACACCATTTTGCATCGTCTCATTCTCTTTAAAGTCACTTTAAGCACCTTCTAAACACCATTTTGCATCGTCTCATTCTCTTTAAAGTCACTTTAAGCACCTTCTAAACCTCATTTTGCATCGTCTCATTCTCTTTAAAGTCACTTTAAGCACCTTCTAAACCTCATTTTGCATCGTCTCATTCTCTTTAAAGTCACTTTAAGCACCTTCTAAACACTATTTTGCATCGTCTCATTCTGTTTAAAGTCACTTTAAGCACCTTCTAAACACCATTTTGCATCGTCTCATTCTGGTTAAAGTCACTTTAAGCACCTTCTAAACACCATTTTGCATCGTCTCATTCTCTTTAAAGTCACTTTAAGCACCTTCTAAACACCATTTTGCATCGTCTCATTCTCTTTAAAGTCACTTTAAGCACCTTCTAAACACCATTTTGCATCGTCTCATTCTCTTTAAAGTCACTTTAAGCACCTTCTAAACCTCATTTTGCATCGTCTCATTCTCTTTAAAGTCACTTTTAGCACCTTCTGAACACCATTTTGCATCGTCTCATTCTGTTTAAAGTCACTTTAAGCACCTTCTAAACCTCATTTTGCATCGTCTCATTCTCTTTAAAGTCACTTTAAGCACCTTCTAAACACCATTTTGCATCGTCTCATTCTCTTTAAAGTCACTCTAAGCACCTTCTAAACACCATTTTGCATCGTCTCATTCTCTTTAAAGTCACTTTAAGCACCTTCTAAACCTCATTTTGCATCGTCTCATTCTCTTTAAAGTCACTTTAAGCACCTTCTAAACCTCATTTTGCATCGTCTCATTCTCTTTAAAGTCACTTTAAGCACCTTCTAAACACCATTTTGCATCGTCTCATTCTCTTTAAAGTCACTTTAAGCACCTTCTAAACACCATTTTGCATCGTCTCATTCATTCTAAAGTCACTTTAAGCACCTTCTAAACCTCATTTTGCATCGTCTCATTCTCTTTAAAGTCACTTTAAGCACCTTCTAAACCTCATTTTGCATCGTCTCATTCTCTTTAAAGTCACTTTAAGCACCTTCTAAACACCATTTTGCATCGTCTCATTCTCTTTAAAGTCACTTTAAGCACCTTCTAAACACCATTTTGCATCGTCTCATTCTCTTTAAAGTCACTTTAAGCACCTTCTTAACACCATTTTGCATCGTCTCATTCTCTTTAAAGTCACTTTAAGCACCTTCTAAACACCATTTTGCATCGTCTCATTCTCTTTAAAGTCACTTTAAGCACCTTCTAAACCTCATTTAGCATCGTCTCATTCTCTTTAAAGTCACTTTAAGCACCTTCTAAACCTCATTTTGCATCGTCTCATTCTCTCTAAAGTCACTTTAAGCACCTTCTAAACACCATTTTGCATCGTCTCATTCTCTTTAAAGTCACTTTAAGCACCTTCTAAACACCATTTTGCATCGTCTCATTCTCTTTAAAGTCACTTTAAGCACCTTCTAAACACCATTTTGCATCGTCTCATTCTCTTTAAAGTCACTTTAAGCACCTTCTAAACCTCATTTTGCATCGTCTCATTCTCTTTAAAGTCACTTTAAGCACCTTCTAAACCTCATTTTGCATCGTCTCATTCTGTTTAAAGTCACTTTAAGCACCTTCTAAACCTCATTTTGCATCGTCTCATTCTCTTTAAAGTCACTTTAAGCACCTTCTAAACACCATTTTGCATCGTCTCATTCTCTTTAAAGTCACTCTTTAAAGTCACTTTAAGCACCTTCTAAACACCATTTTGCATCGTCTCATTCTCTTTAAAGTCACTTTAAGCACCTTCTAAACACCATTTTGCATCGTCTCATTCTCTTTAAAGTCACTTTAAGCACCTTCTAAACACCATTTTGCATCGTCTCATTCTCTTTAAAGTCACTTTAAGCACCTTCTAAGCACCATTTTGCATCGTCTCATTCTCTTTAAAAGTCACTTTAAGCACCTTCTAAACACCATTTTGCATCGTCTCATTCTCTTTAAAGTCACTTTAAGCACCTTCTAAGCACCATTTTGCATCGTCTCATTCTCTTTAAAGTCACTTTAAGCACCTTCTAAACCTCATTTTGCATCGTCTCATTCTCTTTAAAGTCACTTTAAGCACCTTCTAAACCTCATTTTGCATCGTCTCATTCTCTTTAAAGTCACTTTAAGCACCTCTAAACACCATTTTGCATCGTCTCATTCTCTTTAAAGTCACTTTAAGCACCTTCTAAACACCATTTTGCATCGTCTCATTCTCTTTAAAGTCACTTTAAGCACCTTCTAAACACCATTTTGCATCGTCTCATTCTCTTTAAAGTCACTTTAAGCACCTTCTAAACACCATTTTGCATCGTCTCATTCCCTTTAAAGTTACTTTAAGCACCTTCTAAATACCATTTTGCATCGTCTCATTCTCTTTAAAGTCACTTTAAGCACCTTCTAAACCTCATTTTGCATCGTCTCATTCTCGTTAAAGTCACTTTAAGCACCTTCTAAACCCCATTTTGCATCGTCTCATTCTCTTTAAAGTCACTTTAAGCACCTTCTAAACACCATTTTGCATCGTCTCATTCTCTTTAAAGTCACTTTAAGCACCTTCTAAACACCATTTTGCATCGTCTCATTCTCTTTAAAGTCACTTTAAGCACCTTCTAAACACCATTTTGCATCGTCTCATTCTCTTTAAAGTCACTTTAAGCACCTTCTAAACACCATTTTGCATCGTCTCATTCTCTTTAAAGTCACTTTAAGCACCTTCTAAACCTCATTTTGCATCGTCTCATTCTCTTTAAAGTCACTTTAATCACCTTCTAAACCTCATTTTGCATCGTCTCATTCTCTTTAAAGTCACTTTAAGCACCTTCTAAACCTCATTTTGCATCGTCTCATTCTCTTTAAAGTCACTTTAAGCACCTTCTAAACACCATTTTGCATCGTCTCATTCTCTTTAAAGTCACTTTAAGCACCTTCTAAACACCATTTTGCACCGTCTCATTCTCTTTAAAGTCACTTTAAGCACCTTCTTAACACCATTTTGCATCGTCTCATTCTCTTTAGAGTCACTTTAAGCACCTTCTAAACCCCATTTTGCATCGTCTCATTCTCTTTAAAGTCACTTTAAGCACCTTCTAAACACCATTTTGCATCGTCTCATTCTCTTTAAAGTCACTTTAAGCACCTTCTAAACACCATTTTGCATCGTCTCATTCTCTTTAAAGTCACTTTAAGCACCTTCTAAACACCATTTTGCATCGTCTCATTCTCTTTAAAGTCACTTTAAGAACCTTCTAAACACCATTTTGCACCGTCTCATTCTCCTTAAAGTCACTTTAAGCACCTTCTAAACACCATTTTGTATCGTCTCATTCTCTTTAAAGTCACTTTAAGCACCTTCTAAACACCATTTTGCATCGTCTCATTCTCTTTAAAGTCACTTTAAGCACCTTCTAAACCTAATTTTGCATCGTCTCATTCTCTTTAAAGTCACTTTAAGCACCTTCTTAACACCATTTTGCATCGTCTTATTCTCTTTAAAATCACTTTAAGCACCTTCTAAACCTCATTTTTCATCGTCTCATTCTCTTTAAAGTCACTTTAAGCACCTTCTAAACCTCATTTTGCATCGTCTCATTCTCTTTAAAGTCACTTTAAGCACCTTCTTAACACCATTTTGCATCGTCTCATTCTCTTTAAAGTCACTTTAAGCACCTTCTAAACACCATTTTGCATCGTCTCATTCTCTCTAAAGTCACTTTAAGCACCTTGTTAACACCATTTTGCATCGTCTCATTCTCTTTAAAGTCACTTTAATCACCTTCTTAACACCATTTTGCATCGTCTCATTCTCTTTAAAGTCAATTTAAGCACCTTCTTATCACCATTTTGCATCGTCTCATTCTCTTTAAAGTCACTTTAAGCACCTTCTAAACCCCATTTTGCATCGTCTCATTCTCTTTAAAGTCACTTTAAGCACCTTCTAAACACCATTTTGCATCGTCTCATTCTCTTTAAAGTCACTTTAAGCACCTTCTAAACACCATTTTGCATCGTCTCATTCTCTTTAAAGTCATTTTAAGCACCTTCTAAACACCATTTTGCATCGTCTCATTCTCTTTAAAGTCACTTTAAGCACCTTCTAAACCTCATTTTGCATCGTCTCATTCTCTTTAAAGTCACTTTAAGCACCTTCTAAACACCATTTTGCATCGTCTCATTCTCTTTAAAGTCACTTTGAGCACCTTCTAAACCTCATTTTGCATCGTCTCATTCCCTTTAAAGTCACTTTAAGCACCTTCTAAACACCATTTTGCATCGTCTCATTCTCTTTAAAGTCACTTTAAGCACCTTCTAAACACCATTTTGCATCGTCTCATTCTCTTTAAAGTCACTTTAAGCACCTTCTAAACCTCATTTTGCATCGTCTCATTCTCTTTAAAGTCACTTTAATCACCTTCTAAACCTCATTTTGCATCGTCTCATTCTCTTTAAAGTCACTTTAAGCACCTTCTAAACACCATTTTGCATCGTCTCATTCTCTTTAAAGTCACTTTAAGCACCTTCTAAACACCATTTTGCATCGTCTCATTCTCTTTAAAGTCACTTTAAGCACCTTCTTAACACCATTTTGCATCGTCTCATTCTCTTTAAAGTCACTTTAAGCACCTTCTAAACACCATTTTGCATCGTCTCATTCTCTTTAAAGTCACTCTAAGCACCTTCTAAACACCATTTTGCATCGTCTCATTCTCTTTAAAGTCACTTTAAGCACCTTCTAAACACCATTTTGCATCGTCTCATTCTCTTTAAAGTCACTTTAAGCACCTTCTAAACCCCATTTTGCATCGTCTCATTCTCTTTAAAGTCACTTTAAGCACCTTCTAAACACCATTTTGCATCGTCTCATTCTCTTTAAAGTCACTTTAAGCACCTTCTAAACACCATTTTGCATCGTCTCATTCTCTTTAAAGTCACTTTAAGCACCTTCTAAACACCATTTTGCATCGTCTCATTCTCTTTAAAGTCACTTTAAGCACCTTCTAAACACCATTTTGCATCGTCTCATTCTCTTTAAAGTCACTTTAAGCACCTTCTGAACACCATTTTGCATCGTCTCATTCTCTTTAAAGTCACTTTAAGCACCTTCTAAACCTCATTTTGCATCGTCTCATTCTCTTTAAAGTCACTTTAAGCACCTTCTAAACCTCATTTTGCATCGTCTCATTCTCTTTAAAGTCACTTTAAGCACCTTCTGAACACCATTTTGCATCGTCTCATTCTCTTTAAAGTCACTTTAAGCACCTTCTAAACACCATTTTGCATCGTCTCATTCTCTTTAAAGTCACTTTAAGCACCTTCTAAACACCATTTTGCATCGTCTCATTCTGTTTAAAGTCACTTTAAGCACCTTCTAAACACCATTTTGCATCGTCTCATTCTCTTTAAAGTCACTTTAAGCACCTTCTAAACACCATTTTGCATCGTCTCATTCTCTTTAAAGTCACTTTAAGCACCTTCTAAACACCATTTTGCATCGTCTCATTCTCTTTAAAGTCACTTTAAGCACCTTCTAAACCTCATTTTGCATCGTCTCATTCTCTTTAAAGTCACTTTAAGCACCTTCTAAACCTCATTTTGCATCGTCTCATTCTCTTTAAAGTCACTTTAAGCACCTTCTAAACACCATTTTGCATCGTCTCATTCTCTTTAAAGTCACTCTAAGCACCTTCTAAACACCATTTTGCATCGTCTCATTCTCTTTAAAGTCACTTTAAGCACCTTCTAAACACCATTTTGCATCGTCTCATTCTCTTTAAAGTCACTTTAAGCACCTTCTAAACACCATTTTGCATCGTCTCATTCTGTTTAAAGTCACTTTAAGCACCTTCTAAACCTCATTTTGCATCGTCTCATTCTCTTTAAAGTCACTTTAAGCACCTTCTAAACACCAGTTTGCATCGTCTCATTCTCTTTAAAGTCACTTTAAGCACCTTCTAAACACCATTTTGCATCGTCTCATTCTCTTTAAAGTCACTTTAAGCACCTTCTAAACCTCATTTTGCATCGTCTCATTCTCTTTAAAGTCACTTTAAGCACCTTCTAAACCTCATTTTGCATCGTCTCATTCTCTTTAAAGTCACTTTAAGCACCTTCTAAACCTCATTTTGCATCGTCTCATTCTCTTTAAAGTCACTTTAAGCACCTTCTAAACACCATTTTGCATCGTCTCATTCTGTTTAAAGTCACTTTAAGCACCTTCTAAACACCATTTTGCATCGTCTCATTCTCTTTAAAGTCACTTTAAGCACCTTCTAAACACCATTTTGCATCGTCTCATTCTCTTTAAAGTCACTTTAAGCACCTTCTAAACACCATTTTGCATCGTCTCATTCTCTTTAAAGGTCACTTTAAGCACCTTCTAAGCACCATTTTGCATCGTCTCATTCTCTTTAAAGTCACTTTAAGCACCTTCTAAACCTCATTTTGCATCGTCTCATTCTCTTTAAAGTCACTTTAAGCACCTTCTAAACCTCATTTTGCATCGTCTCATTCTCTCTAAAGTCACTTTAAGCACCTTCTAAACACCATTTTGCATCGTCTCATTCTCTTTAAAGTCACTTTAAGCACCTTCTAAACACCATTTTGCATCGTCTCATTCTCTTTAAAGTCACTTTAAGCACCTTCTAAACCTCATTTTGCATCGTCTCATTCTCTTTAAAGTCACTTTAAGCACCTTCTAAACCTCATTTTGCATCGTCTCATTCTCTTTAAAGTCACTTTAAGCACCTTCTAAACACCATTTTGCATCGTCTCATTCTCTTTAAAGTCACTCTAAGCACCTTCTAAACACCATTTTGCATCGTCTCATTCTCTTTAAAGTCACTTTAAGCACCTTCTAAACCTCATTTTGCATCGTCTCATTCTCTCTAAAGTCACTTTAAGCACCTTCTAAACACCATTTTGCATCGTCTCATTCTCTTTAAAGTCACTTTAAGCACCTTCTAAACACCATTGTGCATCGTCTCATTCTCTTTAAGTCACTTTAAGCACCTTCTAAACCTCATTTTGCATCGTCTCATTCTCTTTAAAGTCACTTTAAGCACCTTCTAAACCTCATTTTGCATCGTCTCATTCTCTTTAAAGTCACTTTAAGCACCTTCTAAACACCATTTTGCATCGTCTCATTCTCTTTAAAGTCACTTTAAGCACCTTCTAAACACCATTTTGCATCGTCTCATTCTGTTTAAAGTCACTTTAAGCACCTTCTAAACACCATTTTGCATCGTCTCATTCTCTTTAAAGTCACTTTAAGCACCTTCTAAACACCATTTTGCATCGTCTCATTCTCTTTAAAGTCACTTTAAGCACCTTCTAAACACCATTTTGCATCGTCTCATTCTCTTTAAAGTCACTTTAAGCACCTTCTAAACCTCATTTTGCATCGTCTCATTCTCTTTAAAGTCACTTTTAGCACCTTCCAAACCTCATTTTGCATCGTCTCATTCTCTTTAAAGTCACTTTAAGCACCTTCTAAACCTCATTTTGCATCGTCTCATTCTCTTTAAAGTCACTTTAAGCACCTTCTAAACACCATTTTGCATCGTCTCATTCTCTTTAAAGTCACTCTAAGCACCTTCTAAACACCATTTTGCATCGTCTCATTCTCTTTAAAGTCACTTTAAGCACCTTCTAAACCTCATTTTGCATCGTCTCATTCTCTTTAAAGTCACTTTAAGCACCTTCTAAACCTCATTTTGCATCGTCTCATTCTCTTTAAAGTCACTTTAAGCACCTTCTAAACACCATTTTGCATCGTCTCATTCTCTTTAAAGTCACTTTAAGCACCTTCTAAACACCATTTTGCATCGTCTCATTCACTCTAAAGTCACTTTAAGCACCTTCTAAACCTCATTTTGCATCGTCTCATTCTCTTTAAAGTCACTTTAAGCACCTTCTAAACACCATTTTGCATCGTCTCATTCTCTTTAAAGTCACTTTAAGCACCTTCTTAACACCATTTTGCATCGTCTCATTCTCTTTAAAGTCACTTTAAGCACCTTCTAAACACCATTTTGCATCGTCTCATTCTCTTTAAAGTCACTTTAAGCACCTTCTAAACCTCATTTAGCATCGTCTCATTCTCTTTAAAGTCACTTTAAGCACCTTCTAAACCTCATTTTGCATCGTCTCATTCTCTCTAAAGTCACTTTAAGCACCTTCTAAACACCATTTTGCATCGTCTCATTCTCTTTAAAGTCACTTTAAGCACCTTCTAAACACCATTTTGCATCGTCTCATTCTCTTTAAAGTCACTTTAAGCACCTTCTAAACACCATTTTGCATCGTCTCATTCTCTTTAAAGTCACTTTAAGCACCTTCTAAACCTCATTTTGCATCGTCTCATTCTCTTTAAAGTCACTTTAAGCACCTTCTAAACCTCATTTTGCATCGTCTCATTCTGTTTAAAGTCACTTTAAGCACCTTCTAAACCTCATTTTGCATCGTCTCATTCTCTTTAAAGTCACTTTAAGCACCTTCTAAACACCATTTTGCATCGTCTCATTCTCTTTAAAGTCACTCTAAGCACCTTCTAAACACCATTTTGCATCGTCTCATTCTCTTTAAAGTCACTTTAAGCACCTTCTAAACACCATTTTGCATCGTCTCATTCTCTTTAAAGTCACTTTAAGCACCTTCTAAACACCATTTTGCATCGTCTCATTCTCTTTAAAGTCACTTTAAGCACCTTCTAAGCACCATTTTGCATCGTCTCATTCTCTTTAAAGTCACTTTAAGCACCTTCTAAACACCATTTTGCATCGTCTCATTCTCTTTAAAGTCACTTTAAGCACCTTCTAAGCACCATTTTGCATCGTCTCATTCTCTTTAAAGTCACTTTAAGCACCTTCTAAACCTCATTTTGCATCGTCTCATTCTCTTTAAAGTCACTTTAAGCACCTTCTAAACCTCATTTTGCATCGTCTCATTCTCTCTAAAGTCACTTTAAGCACCTTCTAAACACCATTTTGCATCGTCTCATTCTCTTTAAAGTCACTTTAAGCACCTTCTAAACACCATTTTGCATCGTCTCATTCACTCTAAAGTCACTTTAAGCACCTTCTAAACCTCATTTTGCATCGTCTCATTCTCTTTAAAGTCACTTTAAGCACCTTCTAAACCTCATTTTGCATCGTCTCATTCTCTTTAAAGTCACTTTAAGCACCTTCTAAACACCATTTTGCATCGTCTCATTCTCTTTAAAGTCACTTTAAGCACCTTCTAAACACCATTTTGCATCGTCTCATTCTCTTTAAAGTCACTTTAAGCACCTTCTTAACACCATTTTGCATCGTCTCATTCTCTTTAAAGTCACTTTAAGCACCTTCTAAACACCATTTTGCATCGTCTCATTCTCTTTAAAGTCACTTTAAGCACCTTCTAAACCTCATTTTGCATCGTCTCATTCTCTTTAAAGTCACTTTAAGCACCTTCTAAACCTCATTTTGCATCGTCTCATTCTCTTTAAAGTCACTTTAAGCACCTTCTAAACCTCATTTTGCATCGTCTCATTCTCTTTAAAGTCACTTTAAGCACCTTCTAAACACCATTTTGCATCGTCTCATTCTGTTTAAAGTCACTTTAAGCACCTTCTAAACACCATTTTGCATCGTCTCATTCTCTTTAAAGTCACTTTAAGCACCTTCTAAACACCATTTTGCATCGTCTCATTCTCTTTAAAGTCACTTTAAGCACCTTCTAAACACCATTTTGCATCGTCTCATTCTCTTTAAAGTCACTTTAAGCACCTTCTAAACCTCATTTTGCATCGTCTCATTCTCTTTAAAGTCACTTTTAGCACCTTCCAAACCTCATTTTGCATCGTCTCATTCTGTTTAAAGTCACTTTAAGCACCTTCTAAACCTCATTTTGCATCGTCTCATTCTCTTTAAAGTCACTTTAAGCACCTTCTAAACACCATTTTGCATCGTCTCATTCTCTTTAAAGTCACTCTAAGCACCTTCTAAACACCATTTTGCATCGTCTCATTCTCTTTAAAGTCACTTTAAGCACCTTCTAAACCTCATTTTGCATCGTCTCATTCTCTTTAAAGTCACTTTAAGCACCTTCTAAACCTCATTTTGCATCGTCTCATTCTCTTTAAAGTCACTTTAAGCACCTTCTAAACACCATTTTGCATCGTCTCATTCTCTTTAAAGTCACTTTAAGCACCTTCTAAACACCATTTTGCATCGTCTCATTCACTCTAAAGTCACTTTAAGCACCTTCTAAACCTCATTTTGCATCGTCTCATTCTCTTTAAAGTCACTTTAAGCACCTTCTAAACCTCATTTTGCATCGTCTCATTCTCTTTAAAGTCACTTTAAGCACCTTCTAAACACCATTTTGCATCGTCTCATTCTCTTTAAAGTCACTTTAAGCACCTTCTAAACACCATTTTGCATCGTCTCATTCTCTTTAAAGTCACTTTAAGCACCTTCTTAACACCATTTTGCATCGTCTCATTCTCTTTAAAGTCACTTTAAGCACCTTCTAAACACCATTTTGCATCGTCTCATTCTCTTTAAAGTCACTTTAAGCACCTTCTAAACCTCATTTTGCATCGTCTCATTCTCTTTAAAGTCACTTTAAGCACCTTCTAAACCTCATTTTGCATCGTCTCATTCTCTCTAAAGTCACTTTAAGCACCTTCTAAACACCATTTTGCATCGTCTCATTCTCTTTAAAGTCACTTTAAGCACCTTCTAAACACCATTTTGCATCGTCTCATTCTCTTTAAAGTCACTTTAAGCACCTTCTAAACACCATTTTGCATCGTCTCATTCTCTTTAAAGTCACTTTAAGCACCTTCTAAACCTCATTTTGCATCGTCTCATTCTCTTTAAAGTCACTTTAAGCACCTTCTAAACCTCATTTTGCATCGTCTCATTCTGTTTAAAGTCACTTTAAGCACCTTCTAAACCTCATTTTGCATCGTCTCATTCTCTTTAAAGTCACTTTAAGCACCTTCTAAACACCATTTTGCATCGTCTCATTCTCTTTAAAGTCACTCTAAGCACCTTCTAAACACCATTTTGCATCGTCTCATTCTCTTTAAAGTCACTTTAAGCACCTTCTAAACACCATTTTGCATCGTCTCATTCTCTTTAAAGTCACTTTAAGCACCTTCTAAACACCATTTTGCATCGTCTCATTCTCTTTAAAGTCACTTTAAGCACCTTCTAAGCACCATTTTGCATCGTCTCATTCTCTTTAAAGTCACTTTAAGCACCTTCTAAACACCATTTTGCATCGTCTCATTCTCTTTAAAGTCACTTTAAGCACCTTCTAAGCACCATTTTGCATCGTCTCATTCTCTTTAAAGTCACTTTAAGCACCTTCTAAACCTCATTTTGCATCGTCTCATTCTCTTTAAAGTCACTTTAAGCACCTTCTAAACCTCATTTTGCATCGTCTCATTCTCTTTAAAGTCACTTTAAGCACCTTCTAAACACCATTTTGCATCGTCTCATTCTCTTTAAAGTCACTTTAAGCACCTTCTAAACACCATTTTGCATCGTCTCATTCTCTTTAAAGTCACTTTAAGCACCTTCTAAACACCATTTTGCATCGTCTCATTCTGTTTAAAGTCACTTTAAGCACCTTCTAAACACCATTTTGCATCGTCTCATTCTCTTTAAAGTCACTTTAAGCACCTTCTAAACACCATTTTGCATCGTCTCATTCTCTTTAAAGTCACTTTAAGCACCTTGTAAGCACCATTTTGCATCGTCTCATTCTCTTTAAAGTCACTTTAAGCACCTTCTAAACCTCATTTTGCATCGTCTCATTCTCTTTAAAGTCACTTTAAGCACCTTCTAAACACCATTTTGCATCGTCACATTCTCTTTAAAGTCACTTTAAGCACCTTCTAAACACCATTTTGTATCGTCTCATTCTCTTTAAAGTCACTTTAAGCACCTTCTAAACACCATTTCGCATGGTCTCATTAAAAACGCTTTAAGCACCTTCTAAACACCATTTTGCATCGTCTCATTCTCTTTAAAGTCACTTTAAGCACCTTCTAAACACCATTTTGCATCGTCTCATTCTCTTTAAAGTCACTTTAAGCACCTTCTAAACACCATTTTGCATCGTCTCATTCTCTTTAAAGTCACTTTAAGCACCTTGTAAGCACCATTTTGCATCGTCTCATTCTCTTTAAAGTCACTTTAAGCACCTTCTAAACCTCATTTTGCATCGTCTCATTCTCTTTAAAGTCACTTTAAGCACCTTCTAAACACCATTTTGCATCGTCACATTCTCTTTAAAGTCACTTTAAGCACCTTCTAAACACCATTTCGCATGGTCTCATTCTCTTTAAAAACGCTTTAAGCACCTTCTAAACACCATTTTGCATCGTCTCATTCTCTTTAAAGTCACTTTAAGCACCTTCTAAACACCATTTTGCATCGTCTCATTCTCTTTAAAGTCACTTTAAGCACCTTCTAAACACCATTTTGCATCGTCTCATTCTCTTTAAAGTCACTTTAAGCACCTTATAAACACCATTTTGCATCGTCTCATTCTCTCTAACGTCACTTTAAGCACCTTCTAAACCTCATTTTGCATCGTCTCATTCTCTTTAAAGTCACTTTAAGCACCTTCTAAACCTCATTTTGCATCGTCTCATTCTCTTTAAAGTCACTTTAAGCACCTTCTAAACCTCCTTTTGCATCGTCTCATTCTCTTTAAAGTCACTTTAAGCACCTTCTAAACCTCATTTTGCATCGTCTCATTCTCTTTCAAGTCACTTTAAGCACCTTCTAAACCTCATTTTGCATCGTCTCATTCTCTTTAAAGTCACTTTAAGCACCTTCTAAACACCATTTTGCATCGTCTCATTCTCTTTAAAGTCACTTTAAGCACCTTCTAAACACCATTTTGCATCGTCTCATTCTCTTTAAAGTCACTTTAAGCACCTTCTAAACACCATTTTGCATCGTCTCATTCTCTTTAAAGTCACTTTAAGCACCTTCTACACACCATTTTGCATCGTCTCATTCTCTTTAAAGTCACTTTAAGCACCTTCTAAACACCATTTTGCATCGTCTTATTCTCTCTAACGTCACTTTAAGCACCTTCTAAACACCATTTTGCATCGTCTCATTCTCTTTAAAGTCACTTTAAGCACCTTCTAAACCTAATTTTGCATCGTCTCATTCTCTTTAAAGTAACTTTAAGCACCTTCTAAACCTCATTTTGCATCGTCTCATTCTCTCTAAAGTCACTTTGAACACCTTCTAAACCTCATTTTGCATCGTCTCATTCTCTTTAAAGTCACTTTAAGCACCTTCTAAACCTCATTTTGCATCGTCTCATTATCTTTAAAGTCACTTTAAGCACCTTCTAAACACCATTTTGCATCGTCTCATTCTCTTTAAAGTCACTTTAAGCACCTTATAAACACCATTTTGCATCGTCTCATTCTCTTTAAAGTCACTTTAAGCACCTTCTAAACCTCATTTTGCATCGTCTCATTCTCTTTCAAGTCACTTTAAGCACCTTCTAAACCTCATTTTGCATCGTCTCATTCTCTTTAAAGTCACTTTAAGCACCTTCTAAACACCATTTTGCATCGTCTCATTCTCTTTCAAGTCACTTTAAGCACCTTCTAAACCTCATTTTGCATCGTCTCATTCTCTTTAAAGTCACTTTAAGCACCTTCTAAACACCATTTTGCATCGTCTCATTCTCTTTAAAGTCACTTTAAGCACCTTATAAACACCATTTTGCATCGTCTCATTCTCTCTAACGTCACTTTAAGCACCTTCTAAACCTCATTTTGCATCGTCTCATTCTCTTTAAAGTCACTTTAAGCACCTTCTAAACACCATTTTGCATCGCCTCATTCTCTTTAAAGTCACTTTAAGCACCTTCTAAACACCATTTTGCATCGTCTCGTTCGCTTTAAAGCCACTTTAAGCACCTTCTAAACACCATTTTGCATCGTCTCATTCTCTTTAAAGTCACTTTAAGCACCTTCTAAACCTCATTTTGCATCGTCTCATTATCTTTAAAGTCACTTTAAGCACCTTCTAAACACCATTTTGCATCGTCTCATTCTCTTTAAAGTCACTTTAAGCACCTTCTAAACACCATTTTGCATCGTCTCATTCTCTTTAAAGTCACTTTAAGCACCTTCTAAACACCATTTTGCATCGTCTCATTCTCTTTAAAGTCACTTTAAGCACCTTCTTAACACCATTTTGCATCGTCTCATTCTCTTTAAAGTCACCTTAAGCACCTTCTAAACACCATTTTGCATCGTCTCATTCTCTTTAAAGTCACTTTAAGCACCTTCTAAACACCATTTTGCATCGTCTCATTCTCTTTAAAGTCACTTTAAGCACCTTATAAACACCATTTTGCATCGTCTCATTCTCTCTAACGTCACTTTAAGCACCTTCTAAACCTCATTTTGCATCGTCTCATTCTCTTTAAAGTCACTTTAAGCACCTTCTAAACCTCATTTTGCATCGTCTCATTCTCTTTAAAGTCACTTTAAGCACCTTCTAAACCTCCTTTTGCATCGTCTCATTCTCTTTAAAGTCACTTTAAGCACCTTCTAAACCTCATTTTGCATCGTCTCATTCTCTTTCAAGTCACTTTAAGCACCTTCTAAACCTCATTTTGCATCGTCTCATTCTCTTTAAAGTCACTTTAAGCACCTTCTAAACACCATTTTGCATCGTCTCATTCTCTTTAAAGTCACTTTAAGCACCTTCTAAACACCATTTTGCATCGTCTCATTCTCTTTAAAGTCACTTTAAGCACCTTCTAAACACCATTTTGCATCGTCTCATTCTCTTTAAAGTCACTTTAAGCACCTTCTAAACACCATTTTGCATCGTCTCATTCTCTTTAAAGTCACTTTAAGCACCTTCTACACACCATTTTGCTTCGTCTCATTCTCTTTAAAGTCACTTTAAGCACCTTCTAAACACCATTTTGCATCGTCTTATTCTCTCTAACGTCACTTTAAGCACCTTCTAAACACCATTTTGCATCGTCTCATTCTCTTTAAAGTCACTTTAAGCACCTTCTAAACACCATTTTGCATCGTCTCATTCTCTTTAAAGTCACTTTAAGCACCTTCTAAACCTCATTTTGCATCGTCTCATTCTCTTTAAAGTCACTTTAAGCACCTTCTAAACACCATTTTGCATCGTCTCATTCTCTCTAAAGTCACTTTAAGCACCTTCTAAACCTCATTTTGCATCGTCTCATTCTCTTTAAAGTCACTTTAAGCACCTTCTAAACACCATTTTGCATCGTCTCATTCTCTTTAAAGTCACTTTAAGCATCTTCTAAACACCATTTTGCATCGTCTTATTCTCTTTAAAGTCACTTTAAGCACCTTCTAAACACCATTTTGCATCGTCTCATTCTCTCTAACGTCACTTTAAGCACCTTCTAAACCTCATTTTTCATCGTCTCATTCTCTTTAAAGTCACTTTAAGCACCTTCTAAACCTAATTTTGCATCGTCTCATTCTCTTTAAAGTAACTTTAAGCACCTTCTAAACACCATTTTGCATCGTCTCATTCTCTTTAAAGTCACTTTAAGCACCTTCTACACACCATTTTGCATCGTCTCATTCTCTTTAAAGTCACTTTAAGCACCTTCTAAACACCATTTTACATCGTCTAATTTACTCTAAAGTCACTTTGAACACCTTCTAAACCTCATTTTGCATCGTCTCATTCTCTTTAAAGTCACTTTAAGCACCTTCTAAACACCATTTTGCATCGTCTCATTCTCTTTAAAGTCACTTTAAGCAACTTCTAAACATAATTTTGCATCGTCTCATTCTCTCTAAAGTCACTTTAAGCACCTTCTAAACACCATTTTGTATCGTCTCATTCGCTTTAAAGTCACTTAAAGCACCTTCTAAACACCATTTTGCATCGTCTCATTCTCTTTAAAGTCACTTTAAGCACCTTCTAAACCTCATTTTGCATCGTCTCATTCTCTTTAAAGTCACTTTAAGCACCTTCTAAACACCATTTTGCATCGTCTTATTCTCTTTAAAGTCACTTTAAGCACCTTATAAACACCATTTTGCATCGTCTCATTCTCTCTAACGTCACTTTAAGCACCTTCTAAACCTCATTTTGCATCGTCTCATTCTCTTTAAAGTCACTTTAAGCACCTTCTAAACCTCATTTTGCATCGTCTCATTCTCTCTAAAGTCACTTTGAACACCTTCTAAACCTCATTTTGCATCGTCTCATTCTCTTTAAAGTCACTTTAAGCACCTTCTAAACCTCATTTTGCATCGTCTCATTCTCTTTCAAGTCACTTTAAGCACCTTCTAAACACCATTTTGCATCGTCTCATTCTCTTTAAAGTCACTTTAAGCACCTTATAAACACCATTTTGCATCGTCTCATTCTCTTTAAAGTCACTTTAAGCACCTTCTACACACCATTTTGCATCGTCTCATTCTCTTTAAAGTCACTTTCAGCACCTTCTAAACACCATTTTACATCGTCTAATTCACTCTAAAGTCACTTTGAACACCTTCTAAACCTCATTTTGCATCGTCTCATTCTCTTTAAAGTCACTTTAAGCACCTTCTAAACCTCATTTTGCATCGTCTCATTCTCTTTAAAGTCACTTTAAGCACCTTCTAAACCTCATTTTGCATCGTCTCATTCTCTTTAAAGTCACTTTAAGCACCTTCTAAACCTCATTTTGCATCGTCTCATTCTCTTTAAAGTCACTTTAAGCACCTTCTAAACACCATTTTGCATCGTCTCATTCTCTTTAAAGTCACTTTAAGCACCTTCTAAACCTCATTTTGCATTGTCTCATTCTCTTTAAAGTCACTTTAAGCACCTTCTAAACCTCATTTTGCATCGTCTCATTCTCTTTAAAGTCACTTTAAGCACCTTCTAAACACCATTTTGCATCGTCTCATTCTCTTTAAAGTCACCTTAAGCACCTTATAAACACCATTTTGCATCGTCTCATTCTCTCTAACGTCACTTTAAGCACCTTCTAAACCTCATTTTGCATCGTCTCATTCTCTTTAAAGTCACTTTAAGCACCTTCTAAACCTCATTTTGCATCGTCTCATTCTCTTTAAAGTCACTTTAAGCACCTTCTAAACAACATTTTGCATCGTCTCATTCTCTTTAAAGTCACTTTAAGCACCTTCTAAACCTCATTTTGCATCGTCTCATTCTCTTTAAAGTCACTTTAAGCACCTTATAAACACCATTTTGCATCGTCTCATTCTCTTTAAAGTCACTTTAAGCACCTTCTAAACCTAATTTTGCATCGTCTCATTCTCTCTAAAGTCACTTTAAGCACCTTCTAAACACCATTTTGTATCGTCTCATTCGCTTTAAAGTCACTTAAAGCACCTTCTAAACACCATTTTGCATCGTCTCATTCTCTTTAAAGTCACTTTAAGCACCTTCTAAACCTCATTTTGCATCGTCTCATTCTCTTTAAAGTCACTTTAAGCACCTTCTTAACCTCATTTTTCATCGTCTCATTCTCTTTAAAGTCACTTTAAGCACCTTCTTAACACCATTTTGCATCGTCTCATTCTCTTTAAAGTCACTTTAAGCACCTTCTAAACCTCATTTTGCATCGTCTCATTCTCTTTAAAGTCACTTTAAGCACCTTCTAAACACCATTTTGCATCGTCTCATTCTCTTTAAAGTCACTTTAAGCACCTTCTAAACACCATTTTGCATCGTCTCGTTCGCTTTAAAGCCACTTTAAGCACCTTCTAAACACCATTTTGCATCGTCTCATTCTCTTTAAAGTCACTTTAAGCACCTTCTAAACATCATTTTGCATCGTCTCATTCTCTTTAAAGTCACTTTAAGCACCTTCTAAACCTCATTTTGCATCGTCTCATTCTCTTTAAAGTCACTTTAAGCACCTTCTAAACCTCATTTTGCATCGTCTCATTCTCTTTATAGTTACTTTAAGCACCTTCTAAACACCATTTTGCATCGTCTCGTTCGCTTTAAAGTCACTTTAAGCACCTTCTAAACCTCATTTTGCATCGTCTCATCCTCTTTAAAGTCACTTTAAGCACCTTCTAAACCTCATTTTGCATCGTCTCATTCTCTTTAAAGTCACTTTAAGCACCTTCTAAACCTCATTTTGCATCGTCTCATTCTCTTTAAAGTCACTTTAAGCACCTTCTAAACACCATTTTGCATCGTCTTATTCTCTTTAAAGTCACTTTAAGCACCTTCTAAACACCATTTTGCATCGTCTCATTCTCTTTAAAGTCACTTTAAGCACCTTCTAAACCTTATTTTGCATCGTCTCATTCTCTTTAAAGTCACTTTAAGCACCTTCTAAACACCATTTTGCATCGTCTCATTCTCTTTAAAGTCTCTTTAAGCACCTTCTAAACACCATTTTGCATCGTCTCATTCTCTTTAAAGTCACTTTAAGCACCTTCTAAACAACATTTTGCATCGTCTCATTCTCTTTAAAGTCACATTTCAGCACCTTCTAAACCTCATTTTGCATTGTCTCATTCTCTTTAAAGTCACTTTAAGCACCTTCTAAACCTCATTTTGCATCGTCTCATTCTCTTTAAAGTCACTTTAAGCACCTTCTAAACACCATTTTGCATCGTCTCATTCTCTTTACAGTCACTTTAAGCACCTTCTAAACACCATTTTGCATCGTCTCATTCTCTCTAACGTCACTTTAAGCACCTTCTAAACCTCATTTTGCATCGTCTCATTCTCTTTAAAGTCACTTTAAGCACCTTCTAAACCTCATTTTGCATCGTCTCATTCTCTTTAAAGTCAATTTAAGCACCTTCTAAACACCATTTTGCATCGTCTCATTCTCTCTAAAGTCACTTTAAGCACCTTCTAAACCTCATTTTGCATCGTCTCATTCTCTTTAAAGTCACTTTAAGCACCTTCTAAACACCATTTTGCATCGTCCCATTCTCTTTAAAGTCACTTTAAGCACCTTCTAAACTTCATTTTGCATCGTCTCATTATCTTTAAAGTCACTTTAAGCACCTTCTAAACACCATTTTGCATCGTCTCATTCTCTTTAAAGTCACTTTAAGCACCTTCTAAACCTCATTTTGCATCGTCTCATTCTCTTTAAAGTCACTTTAAGCACCTTCTAAACACCATTTTGCATCGTCCCATTCTCTTTAAAGTCACTTTAAGCACCTTCTAAACCTCATTTTGCATCGTCTCATTCTCTTTAAAGTCACTTTAAGCACCTTCTAAACACCATTTTGCATCGTCCCATTCTCTTTAAAGTCACTTTAAGCACCTTCTAAACTTCATTTTGCATCGTCTCATTATCTTTAAAGTCACTTTAAGCACCTTCTAAACACCATTTTGCATCGTCTCGTTCGCTTTAAAGCCACTTTAAGCACCTTCTAAACACCATTTTGCATCGTCTCATTCTCTTTAAAGTCACTTTAAGCACCTTCTAAACTTCATTTTGCATCGTCTCATTATCTTTAAAGTCACTTTAAGCACCTTCTAAACACCATTTTGCATCGTCTCATTCTCTTTAAAGTCACTTTAAGCACCTTCTAAACACCATTTTGCATCGTCTCATTCTCTTTAAAGTCACTTTAAGCACCTTCTAAACACCATTTTGCATCGTCTCATTCTCTTTAAAGTCACTTTAAGCACCTTCTTAACACCATTTTGCATCGTCTCATTCTCTTTAAAGTCACTTTAAGCACCTTCTAAACACCATTTTGCATCGTCTCATTCTCTTTAAAGTCACTTTAAGCACCTTCTAAACACCATTTTGCATCGTCTCATTCTCTTTAAAGTCACTTTAAGCACCTTATAAACACCATTTTGCATCGTCTCATTCTCTCTAACGTCACTTTAAGCACCTTCTAAACCTCATTTTGCATCGTCTCATTCTCTTTAAAGTCACTTTAAGCACCTTCTAAACCTCATTTTGCATCGTCTCATTCTCTTTAAAGTCACTTTAAGCACCTTCTAAACCTCCTTTTGCATCGTCTCATTCTCTTTAAAGTCACTTTAAGCACCTTCTAAACCTCATTTTGCATCGTCTCATTCTCTTTCAAGTCACTTTAAGCACCTTCTAAACCTCATTTTGCATCGTCTCATTCTCTTTAAAGTCACTTTAAGCACCTTCTAAACACCATTTTGCATCGTCTCATTCTCTTTAAAGTCACTTTAAGCACCTTCTAAACTCATTTTGCATCGTCTCATTCTCTTTCAAGTCACTTTAAGCACCTTCTAAACCTCATTTTGCATCGTCTCATTCTCTTTAAAGTCACTTTAAGCACCTTCTAAACACCATTTTGCATCGTCTCATTCTCTTTAAAGTCACTTTAAGCACCTTCTACACACCATTTTGCATCGTCTCATTCTCTTTAAAGTCACTTTAAGCACCTTCTAAACACCATTTTGCATCGTCTCATTCTCTCTAACGTCACTTTAAGCACCTTCTTAACACCATTTTGCATCGTCTCATTCTCTTTAAAGTCACTTTAAGCACCTTCTAAACACCATTTTGCATCGTCTCATTCTCTTTAAAGTCACTTTAAGCACCTTCTAAACCTCATTTTGCATCGTCTCATTCTCTTTAAAGTCACTTTAAGCACCTTCTAAACACCATTTTGCATCGTCTCATTCTCTCTAAAGTCACTTTAAGCACCTTCTAAACCTCATTTTGCATCGTCTCATTCTCTTTAAAGTCACTTTAAGCACCTTCTAAACACCATTTTGCATCGTCTCATTCTCTTTAAAGTCACTTTAAGCATCTTCTAAACACCATTTTGCATCGTCTTATTCTCTTTAAAGTCACTTTAAGCACCTTCTAAACACCATTTTGCATCGTCCTCATTCTCT
>NW_026689961.1:0-36831 GCF_943734765.1 Anopheles ziemanni | reverse complement strand
AACCTCATTTTGCATCGTCTCATTCTCTTTAAAGTCACTTTAAGCACCTTCTAAACCTCATTTTGCATCGTCTCATTCTCTTTAAAGTCACCTTAAGCACCTTCTAAACACCATTTTGCATCGTCTCATTCTTTATAGTCACCTTAAGCACCTTCTAAACCATTTTGCATCGTCTTTCTCTTAAAGTCACCTTAAGCACCTTCTAAACCTCATTTTGCATCGTCTCATTCTCTTTAAAGTCACCTTAAGCACCTTCTAAACACCATTTTGCATCGTCTCATTCTCTTTAAAGTCACTTTAAGCACCTTCTAAACCTCATTTTGCATCGTCTCATTCTCTTTAAAGTCACCTTAAGCACCTTCTAAACACCATTTTGCATCGTCTCATTCTCTTTAAAGTCACTTTAAGCACCTTCTAAACACCATTTTGCATCGTCTCATTCTCTTTAAAGTCACTTTAAGCACCTTCTAAACCTCATTTTGCATCGTCTCATTCTCTTTAAAGTCACTTTAAGCACCTTCTAAACACCATTTTGCATCGTCTCATTCTCTTTAAAGTAACCCTAAGCACCTTCTAAACACCATTTTGCATCGTCTCATTCTCTTTAAAGTCACTTTAAGCACCTTCTAAACCTCATTTTGCATCGTCTCATTCTCTTTAAAGTCACCTTAAGCACCTTCTAAACACCATTTTGCATCGTCTCATTCTCTTTAAAGTAACCCTAAGCACCTTCTAAACACCATTTTGCATCGTCTCATTCTCTTTAAAGTAACCTTAAGCACCTTCTAAACACCATTTTGCATCGTCTCATTCTCTTTAAAGTCACCTTAAGCACCTTCTAAACACCATTTTGCATCGTCTCATTCTCTTTAAAGTTACCTTAAGCACCTTCTAAACACCATTTTGCATCGTCTCATTCTCTTTAAAGTCACTTTAAGCACCTTCTAAACCTCATTTTGCATCGTCTCATTCTCTTTAAAGTAACCTTAAGCACCTTCTAAACACCATTTTGCATCGTCTCATTCTCTTTAAAGTCACCTTAAGCACCTTCTAAACACCATTTTGCATCGTCTCATTCTCTTTAAAGTCACTTTAAGCACCTTCTAAACACCATTTTGCATCGTCTCATTCTCTTTAAAGTCACCTTAAGCACCTTCTAAACACCATTTTGCATCGTCTCATTCTCTTTAAAGTCACTTTAAGCACCTTCTAAACCTCATTTTGCATCGTCTCATTCTCTTTCAAGTCACTTTAAGCACCTTCTAAACCTCATTTTGCATCGTCTCATTCTCTTTAAAGTCACCTTAAGCACCTTCTAAACACCATTTTGCATCGTCTCATTCTCTTTAAAGTCACCTTAAGCACCTTCTAAACACCATTTTGCATCGTCTCATTCTCTTTAAAGTCACTTTAAGCACCTTCTAAACCTCATTTTGCATCGTCTCATTCTCTTTAAAGTCACCTTAAGCACCTTCTAAACACCATTTTGCATCGTCTCATTCTCTTTAAAGTCACCTTAAGCACCTTCTAAACACCATTTTGCATCGTCTCATTCTCTTTAAAGTCACTTTAAGCACCTTCTAAACACCATTTTGCATCGTCTCATTTTCTTTAAAGTCACTTTAAGCACCTTCTAAACCTCATTTTGCATCGTCTCATTCTCTTTAAAGTCACCTTAAGCACCTTCTAAACACCATTTTGCATCGTCTCATTCTCTTTAAAGTCACCTTAAGCACCTTCTAAACACCATTTTGCATCGTCTCATTCTCTTTAAAGTCACTTTAAGCACCTTCTAAACCTCATTTTGCATCGTCTCATTCTCTTTAAAGTCACCTTAAGCACCTTCTAAACACCATTTTGCATCGTCTCATTCTCTTTAAAGTAACCTTAAGCACCTTCTAAACACCATTTTGCATCGTCTCATTCTCTTTAAAGTCACCTTAAGCACCTTCTAAACACCATTTTGCATCGTCTCATTCTCTTTAAAGTCACCTTAAGCACCTTCTAAACCTCATTTTGCATCGTCTCATTCTCTTTAAAGTCACTTTAAGCACCTTCTAAACACCATTTTGCATCGTCTCTTTCTCTTTAAAGTCACTTTAAGCACCTTCTAAACCTCATTTTGCATCGTCTCATTCTCTTTAAAGTCACCTTAAGCACCTTCTAAACACCATTTTGCATCGTCTCATTCTCTTTAAAGTCACCTTAAGCACCTTCTAAACCTCATTTTGCATCGTCTCATTCTCTTTAAAGTCACCTTAAGCACCTTCTAAACACCATTTTGCATCGTCTCATTCTCTTTAAAGTCACCTTAAGCACCTTCTAAACACCATTTTGCATCGTCTCATTCTCTTTAAAGTAACCTTAAGCACCTTCTAAACACCATTTTGCATCGTCTCATTCTCTTTAAAGTCACCTTAAGCACCTTCTAAACACCATTTTGCATCGTCTCATTCTCTTTAAAGTCACCTTAAGCACCTTCTAAACACCATTTTGCATCGTCTCATTCTCTTTAAAGTCACCTTAAGCACCTTCTAAACACCATTTTGCATCGTCTCATTCTCTTTAAAGTCACCTTAAGCACCTTCTAAACACCATTTTGCATCGTCTCATTCTCTTTAAAGTCACTTTAAGCACCTTCTAAACACCATTTTGCATCGTCTCATTCTCTTTAAAGTCACCTTAAGCACCTTCTAAACACCATTTTGCATCGTCTCATTCTCTTTAAAGTCACCTTAAGCACCTTCTAAACACCATTTTG
Source organism: Anopheles ziemanni (assembly GCF_943734765.1). Classification (NCBI taxonomy): domain Eukaryota; kingdom Metazoa; phylum Arthropoda; class Insecta; order Diptera; family Culicidae; genus Anopheles; species Anopheles ziemanni. The sequence continues at coordinate 34,070 of NW_026689961.1, read as the reverse complement.
CATCGTCTCATTCTCTTTAAAGTCACCTTAAGCACCTTCTAAACCTCATTTTGCATCGTCTCATTCTCTTTAAAGTCACTTTAAGCACCTTCTAAACACCATTTTGCATCGTCTCATTCTCTTTAAAGTCACTTTAAGCACCTTCTAAACCTCATTTTGCATCGTCTCATTCTCTTTAAAGTCACCTTAAGCACCTTCTAAACACCATTTTGCATCGTCTCATTCTCTTTAAAGTCACCTTAAGCACCTTCTAAACCTCATTTTGCATCGTCTCATTCTCTTTAAAGTCACCTTAAGCACCTTCTAAACACCATTTTGGATCGTCTCATTCTCTTTAAAGTCACCTTAAGCACCTTCTAAACACCATTTTGCATCGTCTCATTCTCTTTAAAGTAACCTTAAGCACCTTCTAAACACCATTTTGCATCGTCTCATTCTCTTTAAAGTCACCTTAAGCACCTTCTAAACACCATTTTGCATCGTCTCATTCTCTTTAAAGTCACCTTAAGCACCTTCTAAACCTCATTTTGCATCGTCTCATTCTCTTTAAAGTCACCTTAAGCACCTTCTAAACCTCATTTTGCATCGTCTCATTCTCTTTAAAGTCACTTTAAGCACCTTCTAAACCTCATTTTGCATCGTCTCATTCTCTTTAAAGTCACCTTAAGCACCTTCTAAACACCATTTTGCATCGTCTCATTCTCTTTAAAGTCACTTTAAGCACCTTCTAAACCTCATTTTGCATCGTCTCATTCTCTTTAAAGTCACTTTAAGCACCTTCTAAACCTCATTTTGCATCGTCTCATTCTCTTTAAAGTAACCTTAAGCACCTTCTAAACACCATTTTGCATCGTCTCATTCTCTTTAAAGTCACCTTAAGCACCTTCTAAACACCATTTTGCATCGTCTCATTCTCTTTAAAGTCACTTTAAGCACCTTCTAAACACCATTTTGCATCGTCTCATTCTCTTTAAAGTCACTTTAAGCACCTTCTAAACCTCATTTTGCATCGTCTCATTCTCTTTAAAGTCACTTTAAGCACCTTCTAAACACCCTTTTGCATCGTCTCATTCTCTTTAAAGTCACTTTAAGCACCTTCTAAACCTCATTTTGCATCGTCTCATTCTCTTTAAAGTCACCTTAAGCACCTTCTAAACACCATTTTGCATCGTCTCATTCTCTTTAAAGTCACTTTAAGCACCTTCTAAACACCATTTTGCATCGTCTCATTCTCTTTAAAGTCACTTTAAGCACCTTCTAAACCTCATTTTGCATCGTCTCATTCTCTTTAAAGTCACTTTAAGCACCTTCTAAACACCCTTTTGCATCGTCTCATTCTCTTTAAAGTCACTTTAAGCACCTTCTAAACCTCATTTTGCATCGTCTCATTCTCTTTAAAGTCACCTTAAGCACCTTCTAAACACCATTTTGCATCGTCTCATTCTCTTTAAAGTAACCTTAAGCACCTTCTAAACACCATTTTGCATCGTCTCATTCTCTTTAAAGTAACCTTAAGCACCTTCTAAACACCATTTTGCATCGTCTCATTCTCTTTAAAGTCACTTTAAGCACCTTCTAAACCTCATTTTGCATCGTCTCATTCTCTTTAAAGTCACCTTAAGCACCTTCTAAACACCATTTTGCATCGTCTCATTCTCTTTAAAGTCACTTTAAGCACCTTCTAAACACCATTTTGCATCGTCTCATTCTCTTTAAAGTCACCTTAAGCACCTTCTAAACACCATTTTGCATCGTCTCATTCTCTTTAAAGTCACCTTAAGCACCTTCTAAACACCATTTTGCATCGTCTCATTCTCTTTAAAGTCACCTTAAGCACCTTCTAAACCTCATTTTGCATCGTCTCATTCTCTTTAAAGTAACCTTAAGCACCTTCTAAACCTCATTTTGCATCGTCTCATTCTCTTTAAAGTCACCTTAAGCACCTTCTAAACCTCATTTTGCATCGTCTCATTCTCTTTAAAGTAACCCTAAGCACCTTCTAAACACCATTTTGCATCGTCTCATTCTCTTTAAAGTCACTTTAAGCACCTTCTAAACCTCATTTTGCATCGTCTCATTCTCTTTAAAGTCACCTTAAGCACCTTCTAAACACCATTTTGCATCGTCTCATTCTCTTTAAAGTAACCCTAAGCACCTTCTAAACACCATTTTGCATCGTCTCATTCTCTTTAAAGTAACCTTAAGCACCTTCTAAACACCATTTTGCATCGTCTCATTCTCTTTAAAGTCACCTTAAGCACCTTCTAAACACCATTTTGCATCGTCTCATTCTCTATAAAGTCACCTTAAGCACCTTCTAAACCTCATTTTGCATCGTCTCATTCTCTTTAAAGTCACTTTAAGCACCTTCTAAACCTCATTTTGCATCGTCTCATTCTCTTTAAAGTCACCTTAAGCACCTTCTAAACACCATTTTGCATCGTCTCATTCTCTTTAAAGTCACCTTAAGCACCTTCTAAACACCATTTTGCATCGTCACATTCTCTTTAAAGTCACCTTAAGCACCTTCTAAACACCATTTTGCATCGTCTCATTCTCTTTAAAGTCACCTTAAGCACCTTCTAAACCTCATTTTGCATCGTCTCATTCTCTTTAAAGTCACTTTAAGCACCTTCTAAACACCATTTTGCATCGTCTCATTCTCTTTAAAGTCACCTTAAGCACCTTCTAAACACCATTTTGCATCGTCTCATTCTCTTTAAAGTCACTTTAAGCACCTTCTAAACCTCATTTTGCATCGTCTCATTCTCTTTAAAGTAACCTTAAGCACCTTCTAAACACCATTTTGCATCGTCTCATTCTCTTTAAAGTCACCTTAAGCACCTTCTAAACACCATTTTGCATCGTCTCATTCTCTTTAAAGTCACTTTAAGCACCTTCTAAACACCATTTTGCATCGTCTCATTCTCTTTAAAGTCACTTTAAGCACCTTCTAAACCTCATTTTGCATCGTCTCATTCTCTTTAAAGTCACTTTAAGCACCTTCTAAACACCCTTTTGCATCGTCTCATTCTCTTTAAAGTCACTTTAAGCACCTTCTAAACCTCATTTTGCATCGTCTCATTCTCTTTAAAGTCACCTTAAGCACCTTCTAAACACCATTTTGCATCGTCTCATTCTCTTTAAAGTCACTTTAAGCACCTTCTAAACACCATTTTGCATCGTCTCATTCTCTTTAAAGTAACCTTAAGCACCTTCTAAACACCATTTTGCATCGTCTCATTCTCTTTAAAGTCACTTTAAGCACCTTCTAAACACCCTTTTGCATCGTCTCATTCTCTTTAAAGTCACTTTAAGCACCTTCTAAACCTCATTTTGCATCGTCTCATTCTCTTTAAAGTCACCTTAAGCACCTTCTAAACACCATTTTGCATCGTCTCATTCTCTTTAAAGTAACCTTAAGCACCTTCTAAACACCATTTTGCATCGTCTCATTCTCTTTAAAGTAACCTTAAGCACCTTCTAAACACCATTTTGCATCGTCTCATTCTCTTTAAAGTCACTTTAAGCACCTTCTAAACCTCATTTTGCATCGTCTCATTCTCTTTAAAGTCACCTTAAGCACCTTCTAAACACCATTTTGCATCGTCTCATTCTCTTTAAAGTCACTTTAAGCACCTTCTAAACACCATTTTGCATCGTCTCATTCTCTTTAAAGTCACCTTAAGCACCTTCTAAACACCATTTTGCATCGTCTCATTCTCTTTAAAGTCACCTTAAGCACCTTCTAAACACCATTTTGCATCGTCTCATTCTCTTTAAAGTCACTTTAAGCACCTTCTAAACCTCATTTTGCATCGTCTCATTCTCTTTAAAGTAACCTTAAGCACCTTCTAAACCTCATTTTGCATCGTCTCATTCTCTTTAAAGTCACCTTAAGCACCTTCTAAACCTCATTTTGCATCGTCTCATTCTCTTTAAAGTAACCTTAAGCACCTTCTAAACACCATTTTGCATCGTCTCATTCTCTTTAAAGTAACCTTAAGCACCTTCTAAACACCATTTTGCATCGTCTCATTCTCTTTAAAGTCACCTTAAGCACCTTCTAAACACCATTTTGCATCGTCTCATTCTCTTTAAAGTCACTTTAAGCACCTTCTAAACCTCATTTTGCATCGTCTCATTCTCTTTAAAGTCACCTTAAGCACCTTCTAAACACCATTTTGCATCGTCTCATTCTCTTTAAAGTAACCTTAAGCACCTTCTAAACACCATTTTGCATCGTCTCATTCTCTTTAAAGTCACTTTAAGCACCTTCTAAACCTCATTTTGCATCGTCTCATTCTCTTTAAAGTCACTTTAAGCACCTTCTAAACACCATTTTGCATCGTCTCATTCTCTTTAAAGTAACCCTAAGCACCTTCTAAACACCATTTTGCATCGTCTCATTCTCTTTAAAGTCACTTTAAGCACCTTCTAAACCTCATTTTGCATCGTCTCATTCTCTTTAAAGTAACCTTAAGCACCTTCTAAACACCATTTTGCATCGTCTCATTCTCTTTAAAGTAACCCTAAGCACCTTCTAAACACCATTTTGCATCGTCTCATTCTCTTTAAAGTAACCTTAAGCACCTTCTAAACACCATTTTGCATCGTCTCATTCTCTTTAAAGTCACCTTAAGCACCTTCTAAACACCATTTTGCATCGTCTCATTCTCTTTAAAGTCACCTTAAGCACCTTCTAAACCTCATTTTGCATCGTCTCATTCTCTTTAAAGTCACTTTAAGCACCTTCTAAACACCATTTTGCATCGTCTCATTCTCTTTAAAGTCACCTTAAGCACCTTCTAAACACCATTTTGCATCGTCTCATTCTCTTTAAAGTCACCTTAAGCACCTTCTAAACACCATTTTGCATCGTCTCATTCTGTTTAAAGTCACCTTAAGCACCTTCTAAACCTCATTTTGCATCGTCTCATTCTCTTTAAAGTCACTTTAAGCACCTTCTAAACACCATTTTGCATCGTCTCATTCTCTTTAAAGTCACCTTAAGCACCTTCTAAACACCATTTTGCATCGTCTCATTCTCTTTAAAGTCACCTTAAGCACCTTCTAAACACCATTTTGCATCGTCTCATTCTCTTTAAAGTCACCTTAAGCACCTTCTAAACACCATTTTGCATCGTCTCATTCTCTTTAAAGTCACTTTAAGCACCTTCTAAACACCATTTTGCATCGTCTCATTCTCTTTAAAGTCACCTTAAGCACCTTCTAAACACCATTTTGCATCGTCTCATTCTCTTTAAAGTCACCTTAAGCACCTTCTAAACCTCATTTTGCATCGTCTCATTCTCTTTAAAGTCACCTTAAGCACCTTCTAAACACCATTTTGCATCGTCTCATTCTCTTTAAAGTCACCTTAAGCACCTTCTAAACACCATTTTGCATCGTCTCATTCTCTTTAAAGTAACCTTAAGCACCTTCTAAACACCATTTTGCATCGTCTCATTCTCTTTAAAGTCACTTTAAGCACCTTCTAAACCTCATTTTGCATCGTCTCATTCTCTTTAAAGTCACCTTAAGCACCTTCTAAACACCATTTTGCATCGTCTCATTCTCTTTAAAGTCACCTTAAGCACCTTCTAAACACCATTTTGCATCGTCTCATTCTCTTTAAAGTCACTTTAAGCACCTTCTAAACCTCATTTTGCATCGTCTCATTCTCTTTAAAGTCACCTTAAGCACCTTCTAAACCTCATTTTGCATCGTCTCATTCTCTTTAAAGTCACTTTAAGCACCTTCTAAACCTCATTTTGCATCGTCTCATTCTCTTTAAAGTAACCTTAAGCACCTTCTAAACACCATTTTGCATCGTCTCATTCTCTTTAAAGTCACCTTAAGCACCTTCTAAACACCATTTTGCATCGTCTCATTCTCTTTAAAGTCACCTTAAGCACCTTCTAAACACCATTTTGCATCGTCTCATTCTCTTTAAAGTCACCTTAAGCACCTTCTAAACCTCATTTTGCATCGTCTCATTCTCTTTAAAGTCGCCTTAAGCACCTTCTAAACACCATTTTGCATCGTCTCATTCTCTTTAAAGTCACTTTAAGCACCTTCTAAACACCATTTTGCATCGTCTCATTCTCGTTAAAGTCACTTTAAGCACCTTCTAAACACCCTTTTGCATCGTCTCATTCTCTTTAAAGTCACTTTAAGCACCTTCTAAACCTCATTTTGCATCGTCTCATTCTCTTTAAAGTCACTTTAAGCACCTTCTAAACCTCATTTTGCATCGTCTCATTCTCTTTAAAGTCACCTTAAGCACCTTCTAAACACCATTTTGCATCGTCTCATTCTCTTTAAAGTCACTTTAAGCACCTTCTAAACCTCATTTTGCATCGTCTCATTCTCTTTAAAGTCACCTTAAGCACCTTCTAAACACCATTTTGCATCGTCTCATTCTCTTTAAAGTCACTTTAAGCACCTTCTAAACACCATTTTGCATCGTCTCATTCTCTTTAAAGTCACCTTAAGCACCTTCTAAACACCATTTTGCATCGTCTCATTCTCTTTAAAGTCACCTTAAGCACCTTCTAAACACCATTTTGCATCGTCTCATTCTCTTTAAAGTCACCTTAAGCACCTTCTAAACCTCATTTTGCATCGTCTCATTCTCTTTAAAGTCACCTTAAGCACCTTCTAAACACCATTTTGCATCGTCTCATTCTCTTTAAAGTCACCTTAAGCACCTTCTAAACACCATTTTGCATCGTCTCATTCTCTTTAAAGTCACCTTAAGCACCTTCTAAACCTCATTTTGCATCGTCTCATTCTCTTTAAAGTCACTTTAAGCACCTTCTAAACACCATTTTGCATCGTCTCATTCTCTTTAAAGTCACCTTAAGCACCTTCTAAACCTCATTTTGCATCGTCTCATTCTCTTTAAAGTCACCTTAAGCGCCTTCTAAACACCATTTTGCATCGTCTCATTCTCTTTAAAGTCACTTTAAGCACCTTCTAAACCTCATTTTGCATCGTCTCATTCTCTTTAAAGTCACTTTAAGCACCTTCTAAACCTCATTTTGCATCGTCTCATTCTCTTTAAAGTCACCTTAAGCACCTTCTAAACCTCATTTTGCATCGTCTCATTCTCTTTAAAGTCACCTTAAGCACCTTCTAAACACCATTTTGCATCGTCTCATTCTCTTTAAAGTAACCTTAAGCACCTTCTAAACACCATTTTGCATCGTCTCATTCTCTTTAAAGTCACTTTAAGCACCTTCTAAACACCATTTTGCATCGTCTCATTCTCTTTAAAGTCACCTTAAGCACCTTCTAAACCTCATTTTGCATCGTCTCATTCTCTTTAAAGTCACTTTAAGCACCTTCTAAACCTCATTTTGCATCGTCTCATTCTCTTTAAAGTCACCTTAAGCACCTTCTAAACACCATTTTGCATCGTCTCATTCTCTTTAAAGTCACCTTAAGCACCTTCTAAACCTCATTTTGCATCGTCTCATTCTCTTTAAAGTCACCTTAAGCACCTTCTAAACACCATTTTGCATCGTCTCATTCTCTTTAAAGTCACCTTAAGCACCTTCTAAACCTCATTTTGCATCGTCTCATTCTCTTTAAAGTCACCTTAAGCACCTTCTAAACACCATTTTGCATCGTCTCATTCTCTTTAAAGTCACTTTAAGCACCTTCTAAACACCATTTTGCATCGTCTCATTCTCTTTAAAGTCACTTTAAGCACCTTCTAAACCTCATTTTGCATCGTCTCATTCTCTTTAAAGTCACCTTAAGCACCTTCTAAACACCATTTTGCATCGTCTCATTCTCTTTAAAGTCACTTTAAGCACCTTCTAAACCTCATTTTGCATCGTCTCATTCTCTTTAAAGTCACTTTAAGCACCTTCTAAACCTCATTTTGCATCGTCTCATTCTCTTTAAAGTCACCTTAAGCACCTTCTAAACCTCATTTTGCATCGTCTCATTCTCTTTAAAGTCACCTTAAGCACCTTCTAAACACCATTTTGCATCGTCTCATTCTCTTTAAAGTCACTTTAAGCACCTTCTAAACCTCATTTTGCATCGTCTCATTCTCTTTAAAGTCACTTTAAGCACCTTCTAAACACCCTTTTGCATCGTCTCATTCTCTTTAAAGTCACTTTAAGCACCTTCTAAACCTCATTTTGCATCGTCTCATTCTCTTTAAAGTCACTTTAAGCACCTTCTAAACCTCATTTTGCATCGTCTCATTCTCTTTAAAGTCACCTTAAGCACCTTCTAAACACCATTTTGCATCGTCTCATTCTCTTTAAAGTAACCTTAAGCACCTTCTAAACCTCATTTTGCATCGTCTCATTCTCTTTAAAGTCACCTTAAGCACCTTCTAAACCTCATTTTGCATCGTCTCATTCTCTTTAAAGTCACTTTAAGCACCTTCTAAACACCATTTTGCATCGTCTCATTCTCTTTAAAGTCACCTTAAGCACCTTCTAAACACCATTTTGCATCGTCTCATTCTCTTTAAAGTCACTTTAAGCACCTTCTAAACACCATTTTGCATCGTCTCATTCTCTTTAAAGTCACCTTAAGCACCTTCTAAACACCATTTTGCATCGTCTCATTCTCTTTAAAGTCACCTTAAGCACCTTCTAAACCTCATTTTGCATCGTCTCATTCTCTTTAAAGTCACCTTAAGCACCTTCTAAACACCATTTTGCATCGTCTCATTCTCTTTAAAGTCACTTTAAGCACCTTCTAAACCTCATTTTGCATCGTCTCATTCTCTTTAAAGTCACTTTAAGCACCTTCTAAACCTCATTTTGCATCGTCTCATTCTCTTTAAAGTCACCCTAAGCACCTTCTAAACACCATTTTGCATCGTCTCATTCTCTTTAAAGTCACTTTAAGCACCTTCTAAACCTCATTTTGCATCGTCTCATTCTCTTTAAAGTAACCTTAAGCACCTTCTAAACACCATTTTGCATCGTCTCATTCTCTTTAAAGTCACTTTAAGCACCTTCTAAACCTCATTTTGCATCGTCTCATTCTCTTTAAAGTCACTTTAAGCACCTTCTAAACACCATTTTGCATCGTCTCATTCTCTTTAAAGTCACTTTAAGCACCTTCTAAACACCATTTTGCATCGTCTCATTCTCTTTAAAGTCACTTTAAGCACCTTCTAAACCTCATTTTGCATCGTCTCATTCTCTTTAAAGTCACCTTAAGCACCTTCTAAACACCATTTTGCATCGTCTCATTCTCTTTAAAGTCACCTTAAGCACCTTCTAAACACCATTTTGCATCGTCTCATTCTCTTTAAAGTCACTTTAAGCACCTTCTAAACACCATTTTGCATCGTCTCATTCTCTTTAAAGTCACTTTAAGCACCTTCTAAACCTCATTTTGCATCGTCTCATTCTCTTTAAAGTCACCTTAAGCACCTTCTAAACACCATTTTGCATCGTCTCATTCTCTTTAAAGTCACCTTAAGCACCTTCTAAACACCATTTTGCATCGTCTCATTCTCTTTAAAGTCACCTTAAGCACCTTCTAAACCTCATTTTGCATCGTCTCATTCTCTTTAAAGTAACCTTAAGCACCTTCTAAACACCATTTTGCATCGTCTCATTCTCTTTAAAGTAACCTTAAGCACCTTCTAAACACCATTTTGCATCGTCTCATTCTCTTTAAAGTCACCTTAAGCACCTTCTAAACACCATTTTGCATCGTCTCATTCTCTTTAAAGTCACCTTAAGCACCTTCTAAACACCATTTTGCATCGTCTCATTCTCTTTAAAGTCACCTTAAGCACCTTCTAAACCTCATTTTGCATCGTCTCATTCTCTTTAAAGTCACTTTAAGCACCTTCTAAACCTCATTTTGCATCGTCTCATTCTCTTTAAAGTCACCTTAAGCACCTTCTAAACCTCATTTTGCATCGTCTCATTCTCTTTAAAGTCACTTTAAGCACCTTCTAAACACCATTTTGCATCGTCTCATTCTCTTTAAAGTAACCTTAAGCACCTTCTAAACACCATTTTGAATCGTCTCATTCTCTTTAAAGTCACTTTAAGCACCTTCTAAACACCATTTTGCATCGTCTCATTCTCTTTAAAGTAACCTTAAGCACCTTCTAAACACCATTTTGCATCGTCTCATTCTCTTTAAAGTCACCTTAAGCACCTTCTAAACACCATTTTGCATCGTCTCATTCTCTTTAAAGTCACTTTAAGCACCTTCTAAACCTCATTTTGCATCGTCTCATTCTCTTTAAAGTCACTTTAAGCACCTTCTAAACACCATTTTGCATCGTCTCATTCTCTTTAAAGTCACCTTAAGCACCTTCTAAACACCATTTTGCATCGTCTCATTCTCTTTAAAGTCACCTTAAGCACCTTCTAAACACCATTTTGCATCGTCTCATTCTCTTTAAAGTCACCTTAAGCACCTTCTAAACCTCATTTTGCATCGTCTCATTCTCTTTAAAGTCACCTTAAGCACCTTCTAAACACCATTTTGCATCGTCTCATTCTCTTTAAAGTCACTTTAAGCACCTTCTAAACCTCATTTTGCATCGTCTCATTCTCTTTAAAGTCACTTTAAGCACCTTCTAAACACCATTTTGCATCGTCTCATTCTCTTTAAAGTCACTTTAAGCACCTTCTAAACCTCATTTTGCATCGTCTCATTCTCTTTAAAGTCACCTTAAGCACCTTCTAAACACCATTTTGCATCGTCTCATTCTCTTTAAAGTCACTTTAAGCACCTTCTAAACCTCATTTTGCATCGTCTCATTCTCTTTAAAGTCACCTTAAGCACCTTCTAAACACCATTTTGCATCGTCTCATTCTCTTTAAAGTCACCTTAAGCACCTTCTAAACCTCATTTTGCATCGTCTCATTCTCTTTAAAGTAACCTTAAGCACCTTCTAAACCTCATTTAGCATCGTCTCATTCTCTTTAAAGTCACCTTAAGCACCTTCTAAACACCATTTTGCATCGTCTCATTCTCTTTAAAGTCACCTTAAGCACCTTCTAAACACCATTTTGCATCGTCTCATTCTCTTTAAAGTCACTTTAAGCACCTTCTAAACACCATTTTGCATCGTCTCATTCTCTTTAAAGTCACCTTAAGCACCTTCTAAACCTCATTTTGCATCGTCTCATTCTCTTTAAAGTCACCTTAAGCACCTTCTAAACACCATTTTGCATCGTCTCATTCTCTTTAAAGTCACTTTAAGCACCTTCTAAACCTCATTTTGCATCGTCTCATTCTCTTTAAAGTCACCTTAAGCACCTTCTAAACCTCATTTTGCATCTTCTCATTCTCTTTAAAGTCACCTTAAGCACCTTCTAAACCTCATTTTGCATCGTCTCATTCTCTTTAAAGTCACCTTAAGCACCTTCTAAACACCATTTTGCATCGTCTCATTCTCTTTAAAGTCACCTTAAGCACCTTCTAAACACCATTTTGCATCGTCTCATTCTCTTTAAAGTCACTTTAAGCACCTTCTAAACACCATTTTGCATCGTCTCATTCTCTTTAAAGTCACTTTAAGCACCTTCTAAACCTCATTTTGCATCGTCTCATTCTCTTTAAAGTCACCTTAAGCACCTTCTAAACCTCATTTTGCATCGTCTCATTCTCTTTAAAGTCACCTTAAGCACCTTCTAAACCTCATTTTGCATCGTCTCATTCTCTTTAAAGTCACTTTAAGCACCTTCTAAACACCATTTTGCATCGTCTCATTCTCTTTAAAGTCACCTTAAGCACCTTCTAAACCTCATTTTGCATCGTCTCATTCTCTTTAAAGTCACCTTAAGCACCTTCTAAACACCATTTTGCATCGTCTCATTCTCTTTAAAGTCACTTTAAGCACCTTCTAAACCTCATTTTGCATCGTCTCATTCTCTTTAAAGTCACCTTAAGCACCTTCTAAACCTCATTTTGCATCGTCTCATTCTCTTTAAAGTCACCCTAAGCACCTTCTAAACACCATTTTGCATCGTCTCATTCTCTTTAAAGTCACTTTAAGCACCTTCTAAACCTCATTTTGCATCGTCTCATTCTCTTTAAAGTCACTTTAAGCACCTTCTAAACCTCATTTTGCATCGTCTCATTCTCTTTAAAGTCACTTTAAGCACCTTCTAAACACCATTTTGCATCGTCTCATTCTCTTTAAAGTCACTTTAAGCACCTTCTAAACACCATTTTGCATCGTCTCATTCTCTTTAAAGTCACTTTAAGCACCTTCTAAACCTCATTTTGCATCGTCTCATTCTCTTTAAAGTCACCTTAAGCACCTTCTAAACCTCATTTTGCATCGTCTCATTCTCTTTAAAGTCACTTTAAGCACCTTCTAAACCTCATTTTGCATCGTCTCATTCTCTTTAAAGTCACTTTAAGCACCTTCTAAACCTCATTTTGCATCGTCTCATTCTCTTTAAAGTCACCTTAAGCACCTTCTAAACACCATTTTGCATCGTCTCATTCTCTTTAAAGTCACTTTAAGCACCTTCTAAACAACATTTTGCATCGTCTCATTCTCTTTAAAGTCACCTTAAGCACCTTCTAAACACCATTTTGCATCGTCTCATTCTCTTTAAAGTCACTTTAAGCACCTTCTAAACCTCATTTTGCATCGTCTCATTCTCTTTAAAGTCACCTTAAGCACCTTCTAAACACCATTTTGCATCGTCTCATTCTCTTTAAAGTCACTTTAAGCACCTTCTAAACCTCATTTTGCATCGTCTCATTCTCTTTAAAGTCACTTTAAGCACCTTCTAAACCTCATTTTGCATCGTCTCATTCTCTTTAAAGTCACCTTAAGCACCTTCTAAACCTCATTTTGCATCGTCTCATTCTCTTTAAAGTCACCTTAAGCACCTTCTAAACACCATTTTGCATCGTCTCATTCTCTTTAAAGTCACTTTAAGCACCTTCTAAACCTCATTTTGCATCGTCTCATTCTCTTTAAAGTTACTTTAAGCACCTTCTAAACCTCATTTTGCATCGTCTCATTCTCTTTTAAGTCACCTTAAGCACCTTCTAAACACCATTTTGCATCGTCTCATTCTCTTTAAAGTCACTTTAAGCACCTTCTAAACCTCATTTTGCATCGTCTCATTCTCTTTAAAGTCACCTTAAGCACCTTCTAAACACCATTTTGCATCGTCTCATTCTCTTTAAAGTCACCTTAAGCACCTTCTAAACACCATTTTGCATCGTCTCATTCTCTTTAAAGTCACCTTAAGCACCTTCTAAACACCATTTTGCATCGTCTCATTCTCTTTAAAGTCACTTTAAGCACCTTCTAAACACCATTTTGCATCGTCTCATTCTCTTTAAAGTCACCTTAAGCACCTTCTAAACACCATTTTGCATCGTCTCATTCTCTTTAAAGTAACCTTAAGCACCTTCTAAACACCATTTTGCATCGTCTCATTCTCTTTAAAGTCACCTTAAGCACCTTCTAAACACCATTTTGCATCGTCTCATTCTCTTTAAAGTCACCTTAAGCACCTTCTAAACACCATTTTGCATCGTCTCATTCTCTTTAAAGTCACCTTAAGCACCTTCTAAACCTCATTTTGCATCGTCTCATTCTCTTTTAAGTCACCTTAAGCACCTTCTAAACACCATTTTGCATCGTCTCATTCTCTTTAAAGTAACCTTAAGCACCTTCTAAACACCATTTTGCATCGTCTCATTCTCTTTAAAGTCACTTTAAGCACCTTCTAAACACCCTTTTGCATCGTCTCATTCTCTTTAAAGTCACTTTAAGCACCTTCTAAACCTCATTTTGCATCGTCTCATTCTCTTTAAAGTCACTTTAAGCACCTTCTAAACCTCATTTTGCATCGTCTCATTCTCTTTAAAGTCACCTTAAGCACCTTCTAAACACCATTTTGCATCGTCTCATTCTCTTTAAAGTCACTTTAAGCACCTTCTAAACACCATTTTGCATCGTCTCATTCTCTTTAAAGTCACTTTAAGCACCTTCTAAACCTCATTTTGCATCGTCTCATTCTCTTTAAAGTCACTTTAAGCACCTTCTAAACACCATTTTGCATCGTCTCATTCTCTTTAAAGTCACCTTAAGCACCTTCTAAACCTCATTTTGCATCGTCTCATTCTCTTTAAAGTCACCTTAAGCACCTTCTAAACCTCATTTTGCATCGTCTCATTCTCTTTAAAGTAACCTTAAGCACCTTCTAAACACCATTTTGCATCGTCTCATTCTCTTTAAAGTCACCTTAAGCACCTTCTAAACACCATTTTGCATCGTCTCATTCTCTTTAAAGTCACTTTAAGCACCTTCTAAACCTCATTTTGCATCGTCTCATTCTCTTTAAAGTCACCTTAAGCACCTTCTAAACCTCATTTTGCATCGTCTCATTCTCTTTAAAGTCACCTTAAGCACCTTCTAAACACCATTTTGCATCGTCTCATTCTCTTTAAAGTCACCTTAAGCACCTTCTAAACCTCATTTTGCATCGTCTCATTCTCTTTAAAGTCACTTTAAGCACCTTCTAAACACCATTTTGCATCGTCTCATTCTCTTTAAAGTAACCTTAAGCACCTTCTAAACCTCATTTTGCATCGTCTCATTCTCTTTAAAGTCACCTTAAGCACCTTCTAAACACCATTTTGCATCGTCTCATTCTCTTTAAAGTCACCTTAAGCACCTTCTAAACACCATTTTGCATCGTCTCATTCTCTTTAAAGTCACCTTAAGCACCTTCTAAACACCATTTTGCATCGTCTCATTCTCTTTAAAGTCACTTAAGCACTCTTCCAAACCTCATTTTGCATCGTCTCATTCTCTTTAAAGTCACCTTAAGCACCTTCTAAACACATTTTGCATCGTCTCATTCTCTTTAAAGTAACCTTAAGCACCTTCTAAACACCATTTTGCATCGTCTCATTCTCTTTAAAGTCACCTTAAGCACCTTCTAAACCTCATTTTGCATCGTCTCATTCTCTTTAAAGTCACCTTAAGCACCTTCTAAACCTCATTTTGCATCGTCTCATTCTCTTTAAAGTCACCTTAAGCACCTTCTAAACCTCATTTTGCATCGTCTCATTCTCTTTAAAGTCACCTTAAGCACCTTCTAAACACCATTTTGCATCGTCTCATTCTCTTTAAAGTCACCTTAAGCACCTTCTAAACACCATTTTGCATCGTCTCATTCTCTTTAAAGTCACTTTAAGCACCTTCTAAACACCATTTTGCATCGTCTCATTCTCTTTAAAGTCACTTTAAGCACCTTCTAAACACCATTTTGCATCGTCTCATTCTCTTTAAAGTCACCTTAAGCACCTTCTAAACCTCATTTTGCATCGTCTCATTCTCTTTAAAGTCACCTTAAGCACCTTCTAAACCTCATTTTGCATCGTCTCATTCTCTTTAAAGTCACTTTTAAGCACCTTCTAAACACCATTTTGCATCGTCTCATTCTCTTTAAAGTCACTTTAAGCACCTTCTAAACACCCTTTTGCATCGTCTCATTCTCTTTAAAGTCACCTTAAGCACCTTCTAAACACCATTTTGCATCGTCTCATTCTCTTTAAAGTCACCTTAAGCACCTTCTAAACACCATTTTGCATCGTCTCATTCTCTTTAAAGTCACTTTAAGCACCTTCTAAACACCATTTTGCATCGTCTCATTCTCTTTAAAGTCACTTTAAGCACCTTCTAAACACCATTTTGCATCGTCTCATTCTCTTTAAAGTCACTTTAAGCACCTTCTAAACCTCATTTTGCATCGTCTCATTCTCTTTAAAGTCACCTTAAGCACCTTCTAAACACCATTTTGCATCGTCTCATTCTCTTTAAAGTCACTTTAAGCACCTTCTAAACACCATTTTGCATCGTCTCATTCTCTTTAAAGTCACTTTAAGCACCTTCTAAACCTCATTTTGCATCGTCTCATTCTCTTTAAAGTCACTTTAAGCACCTTCTAAACCTCATTTTGCATCGTCTCATTCTCTTTAAAGTCACTTTAAGCACCTTCTAAACCTCATTTTGCATCGTCTCATTCTCTTTAAGTCACCTTAAGCACTTCTAAACCTCATTTTGCATCGTCTCATTCTCTTTAAAGTCACCCTAAGCACCTTCTAAACACCATTTTGCATCGTCTCATTCTCTTTAAAGTCACTTTAAGCACCTTCTAAACCTCATTTTGCATCGTCTCATTCTCTTTAAAGTAACCTTAAGCACCTCTAAACACCATATTGCATCGTCTCATTCTCTTTAAAGTCACTTTAAGCACCTTCTAAACCTCATTTTGCATCGTCTCATTCTCTTTAAAGTCACCTTAAGCACCTTCTAAACACCATTTTGCATCGTCTCATTCTCTTTAAAGTCACTTAAGCACCTTCTAAACCTCATTTTGCATCGTCTCATTCTCTTTAAAGTCACCTTAAGCACCTTCTAAACACCATTTTGCATCGTCTCATTCTCTTTAAAGTCACTTTAAGCACCATCTAAACCTCATTTTGCATCGTCTCATTCTCTTTAAAGTCACCTTAAGCACCTTCTAAACCTCATTTTGCATCGTCTCATTCTCTTTAAAGTCACTTTAAGCACCTTCTAAACACCATTTTGCATCGTCTCATTCTCTTTAAAGTAACCTTAAGCACCTTCTAAACCTCATTTTGCATCGTCTCATTCTCTTTAAAGTCACCTTAAGCACCTTCTAAACACCATTTTGCATCGTCTCATTCTCTTTAAAGTCTCACCTTAAGCACCTTCTAAACACCATTTTGCATCGTCTCATTCTCTTTAAAGTCACCTTAAGCACCTTCTAAACCTCATTTTGCATCGTCTCATTCTCTTTAAAGTCACCTTAAGCACCTTCTAAACCTCATTTTGCATCGTCTCATTCTCTTTAAAGTCACTTTAAGCACCTTCTAAACACCATTTTGCATCGTCTCATTCTCTTTAAAGTAACCTTAAGCACCTTCTAAACCTCATTTTGCATCGTTTCATTCTCTTTAAAGTCACCTTAAGCACCTTCTAAACACCATTTTGCATCGTCTCATTCTCTTTAAAGTCACTTTAAGCACCTTCTAAACACCCTTTTGCATCGTCTCATTCTCTTTAAAGTCACTTTAAGCACCTTCTAAACCTCATTTTGCATCGTCTCATTCTCTTTAAAGTCACTTTAAGCACCTTCTAAACCTCATTTTGCATCGTCTCATTCTCTTTAAAGTCACCTTAAGCACCTTCTAAACACCATTTTGCATCGTCTCATTCTCTTTAAAGTAACCTTAAGCACCTTCTAAACACCATTTTGCATCGTCTCATTCTCTTTAAAGTCACCTTAAGCACCTTCTAAACCTCATTTTGCATCGTCTCATTCTCTTTAAAGTCACCTTAAGCACCTTCTAAACACCATTTTGCATCGTCTCATTCTCTTTAAAGTCACTTTAAGCACCTTCTAAACCTCATTTTGCATCGTCTCATTCTCTTTAAAGTCACCTTAAGCACCTTCTAAACCTCATTTTGCATCGTCTCATTCTCTTTAAAGTCACTTTAAGCACCTTCTAAACCTCATTTTGCATCGTCTCATTCTCTTTAAAGTCACTTTAAGCACCTTCTAAACCTCATTTTGCATCGTCTCATTCTCTTTAAAGTCACCTTAAGCACCTTCTAAACACCATTTTGCATCGTCTCATTCTCTTTAAAGTCACTTTAAGCACCTTCTAAACACCATTTTGCATCGTCTCATTCTCTTTAAAGTCACCTTAAGCACCTTCTAAACCTCATTTTGCATCGTCTCATTCTCTTTAAAGTCACCTTAAGCACCTTCTAAACCTCATTTTGCATCGTCTCATTCTCTTTAAAGTCACCTTAAGCACCTTCTAAACACCATTTTGCATCGTCTCATTCTCTTTAAAGTCACCTTAAGCACCTTCTAAACACCATTTTGCATCGTCTCATTCTCTTTAAAGTCACCTTAAGCACCTTCTAAACACCATTTTGCATCGTCTCATTCTCTTTAAAGTCACCTTAAGCACCTTCTAAACACCATTTTGCATCGTCTCATTCTCTTTAAAGTCACTTTAAGCACCTTCTAAACCTCATTTTGCATCGTCTCATTCTCTTTAAAGTCACCTTAAGCACCTTCTAAACACCATTTTGCATCGTCTCATTCTCTTTAAAGTCACTTTAAGCACCTTCTAAACACCATTTTGCATCGTCTCATTCTCTTTAAAGTCACCTTAAGCACCTTCTAAACCTCATTTTGCATCGTCTCATTCTCTTTAAAGTCACTTTAAGCACCTTCTAAACCTCATTTTGCATCGTCTCATTCTCTTTAAAGTCACCTTAAGCACCTTCTAAACCTCATTTTGCATCGTCTCATTCTCTTTAAAGTCACTTTAAGCACCTTCTAAACCTCATTTTGCATCGTCTCATTCTCTTTAAAGTCACCTTAAGCACCTTCTAAACACCATTTTGCATCGTCTCATTCTCTTTAAAGTCACCTTAAGCACCTTCTAAACACCATTTTGCATCGTCTCATTCTCTTTAAAGTCACTTTAAGCACCTTCTAAACACCCTTTTGCATCGTCTCATTCTCTTTAAAGTCACTTTAAGCACCTTCTAAACCTCATTTTGCATCGTCTCATTCTCTTTAAAGTCACTTTAAGCACCTTCTAAACCTCATTTTGCATCGTCTCATTCTCTTTAAAGTCACCTTAAGCACCTTCTAAACACCATTTTGCATCGTCTCATTCTCTTTAAAGTCACCTTAAGCACCTTCTAAACCTCATTTTGCATCGTCTCATTCTCTTTAAAGTCACCTTAAGCACCTTCTAAACACCATTTTGCATCGTCTCATTCTCTTTAAAGTAACCTTAAGCACCTTCTAAACACCATTTTGCATCGTCTCATTCTCTTTAAAGTCACCTTAAGCACCTTCTAAACACCATTTTGCATCGTCTCATTCTCTTTAAAGTCACTTTAAGCACCTTCTAAACCTCATTTTGCATCGTCTCATTCTCTTTAAAGTCACTTTAAGCACCTTCTAAACACCATTTTGCATCGTCTCATTCTCTTTAAAGTCACCTTAAGCACCTTCTAAACACCATTTTGCATCGTCTCATTCTCTTTAAAGTCACCTTAAGCACCTTCTAAACACCATTTTGCATCGTCTCATTCTCTTTAAAGTCACCTTAAGCACCTTCTAAACCTCATTTTGCATCGTCTCATTCTCTTTAAAGTCACCTTAAGCACCTTCTAAACACCATTTTGCATCGTCTCATTCTCTTTAAAGTAACCTTAAGCACCTTCTAAACACCATTTTGCATCGTCTCATTCTCTTTAAAGTCACATTAAGCACCTTCTAAACACCATTTTGCATCGTCTCATTCTCTTTAAAGTCACCTTAAGCACCTTCTAAACCTCATTTTGCATCGTCTCATTCTCTTTAAAGTAACCTTAAGCACCTTCTAAACACCATTTTGCATCGTCTCATTCTCTTTAAAGTCACCTTAAGCACCTTCTAAACACCATTTTGCATCGTCTCATTCTCTTTAAAGTCACCTTAAGCACCTTCTAAACCTCATTTTGCATCGTCTCATTCTCTTTAAAGTAACCTTAAGCACCTTCTAAACCTCATTTTGCATCGTCTCATTCTCTTTAAAGTCACCTTAAGCACCTTCTAAACACCATTTTGCATCGTCTCATTCTCTTTAAAGTCACTTTAAGCACCTTCTAAACCTCATTTTGCATCGTCTCATTCTCTTTAAAGTCACCTTAAGCACCTTCTAAACCTCATTTTGCATCGTCTCATTCTCTTTAAAGTAACCTTAAGCACCTTCTAAACACCATTTTGCATCGTCTCATTCTCTTTAAAGTCACCTTAAGCACCTTCTAAACACCATTTTGCATCGTCTCATTCTCTTTAAAGTCACCTTAAGCATCTTCTAAACCTCATTTTGCATCGTCTCATTCTCTTTAAAGTAACCTTAAGCACCTTCTAAACACCCTTTTGCATCGTCTCATTCTCTTTAAAGTCACCTTAAGCACCTTCTAAACACCATTTTGCATCGTCTCATTCTCTTTAAAGTCACCTTAAGCACCTTCTAAACCTCATTTTGCATCGTCTCATTCTCTTTAAAGTCACCTTAAGCACCTTCTAAACACCATTTTGCATCGTCTCATTCTCTTTAAAGTAACCTTAAGCACCTTCTAAACACCATTTTGCATCGTCTCATTCTCTTTAAAGTCACCTTAAGCACCTTCTAAACACCATTTTGCATCGTCTCATTCTCTTTAAAGTCACCTTAAGCACCTTCTAAACCTCATTTTGCATCGTCTCATTCTCTTTAAAGTAACCTTAAGCACCTTCTAAACACCATTTTGCATCGTCTCATTCTCTTTAAAGTCACCTTAAGCACCTTCTAAACACCATTTTGCATCGTCTCATTCTCTTTAAAGTCACCTTAAGCACCTTCTAAACCTCATTTTGCATCGTCTCATTCTCTTTAAAGTAACCTTAAGCACCTTCTAAACCTCATTTTGCATCGTCTCATTCTCTTTTAAGTCACCTTAAGCACCTTCTAAACACCATTTTGCATCGTCTCATTCTCTTTAAAGTCACTTTAAGCACCTTCTAAACCTCATTTTGCATCGTCTCATTCTCTTTAAAGTCACCTTAAGCACCTTCTAAACACCATTTTGCATCGTCTCATTCTCTTTAAAGTCACTTTAAGCACCTTCTAAACCTCATTTTGCATCGTCTCATTCTCTTTAAAGTCACCTTAAGCACCTTCTAAACACCATTTTGCATCGTCTCATTCTCTTTAAAGTCACCTTAAGCACCTTCTAAACACCATTTTGCATCGTCTCATTCTCTTTAAAGTCACTTTAAGCACCTTCTAAACCTCATTTTGCATCGTCTCATTCTCTTTAAAGTCACTTTAAGCACCTTCTAAACCTCATTTTGCATCGTCTCATTCTCTTTAAAGTCACCTTAAGCACCTTCTAAACACCATTTTGCATCGTCTCATTCTCTTTAAAGTCACCTTAAGCACCTTCTAAACACCATTTTGCATCGTCTCATTCTCTTTAAAGTCACTTTAAGCACCTTCTAAACCTCATTTTGCATCGTCTCATTCTCTTTAAAGTAACCTTAAGCACCTTCTAAACACCATTTTGCATCGTCTCATTCTCTTTAAAGTCACCTTAAGCACCTTCTAAACCTCATTTTGCATCGTCTCATTCTCTTTAAAGTCACCTTAAGCACCTTCTAAACACCATTTTGCATCGTCTCATTCTCTTTAAAGTCACCTTAAGCACCTTCTAAACCTCATTTTGCATCGTCTCATTCTCTTTAAAGTCACCTTAAGCACCTTCTAAACACCATTTTGCATCGTCTCATTCTCTTTAAAGTCACTTTAAGCACCTTCTAAACCTCATTTTGCATCGTCTCATTCTCTTTAAAGTCACTTTAAGCACCTTCTAAACCTCATTTTGCATCGTCTCATTCTCTTTAAAGTCACTTTAAGCACCTTCTAAACCTCATTTTGCATCGTCTCATTCTCTTTAAAGTCACTTTAAGCACCTTCTAAACCTCATTTTGCATCGTCTCATTCTCTTTAAAGTCACCTTAAGCACCTTCTAAACACCATTTTGCATCGTCTCATTCTCTTTAAAGTCCCCTTAAGCACCTTCTAAACACCATTTTGCATCGTCTCATTCTCTTTAAAGTCACCTTAAGCACCTTCTAAACACCATTTTGCATCGTCTCATTCTCTTTAAAGTCACTTTAAGCACCTTCTAAACCTCATTTTGCATCGTCTCATTCTCTTTAAAGTCACTTTAAGCACCTTCTAAACCTCATTTTGCATCGTCTCATTCTCTTTAAAGTAACCTTAAGCACCTTCTAAACACCATTTTGCATCGTCTCATTCTCTTTAAAGTCACTTTAAGCACCTTCTAAACCTCATTTTGCATCGTCTCATTCTCTTTAAAGTCACCTTAAGCACCTTCTAAACACCATTTTGCATCGTCTCATTCTCTTTAAAGTCACCTTAAGCACCTTCTAAACACCATTTTGCATCGTCTCATTCTCTTTAAAGTCACCTTAAGCACCTTCTAAACACCCTTTTGCATCGTCTCATTCTCTTTAAAGTCACCTTAAGCACCTTCTAAACACCATTTTGCATCGTCTCATTCTCTTTAAAGTCACCTTAAGCACCTTCTAAACCTCATTTTGCATCGTCTCATTCTCTTTAAAGTCACTTTAAGCACCTTCTAAACCTCATTTTGCATCGTCTCATTCTCTTTAAAGTCACTTTAAGCACCTTCTAAACCTCATTTTGCATCGTCTCATTCTCTTTAAAGTCACTTTAAGCACCTTCTAAACACCATTTTGCATCGTCTCATTCTCTTTAAAGTAACCTTAAGCACCTTCTAAACACCATTTTGCATCGTCTCATTCTCTTTAAAGTCACTTTAAGCACCTTCTAAACACCATTTTGCATCGTCTCATTCTCTTTAAAGTCACCTTAAGCACCTTCTAAACACCATTTTGCATCGTCTCATTCTCTTTAAAGTCACTTTAAGCACCTTCTAAACCTCATTTTGCATCGTCTCATTCTCTTTAAAGTCACCTTAAGCACCTTCTAAACACCATTTTGCATCGTCTCATTCTCTTTAAAGTAACCCTAAGCACCTTCTAAACACCATTTTGCATCGTCTCATTCTCTTTAAAGTCACTTTAAGCACCTTCTAAACCTCATTTTGCATCGTCTCATTCTCTTTAAAGTCACTTTAAGCACCTTCTAAACACCATTTTGCATCGTCTCATTCTCTTTAAAGTCACTTTAAGCACCTTCTAAACACCATTTTGCATCGTCTCATTCTCTTTAAAGTCACCTTAAGCACCTTCTAAACACCATTTTGCATCGTCTCATTCTCTTTAAAGTCACTTTAAGCACCTTCTAAACACCATTTTGCATCGTCTCATTCTCTTTAAAGTCACTTTAAGCACCTTCTAAACACCATTTTGCATCGTCTCATTCTCTTTAAAGTCACTTTAAGCACCTTCTAAACACCATTTTGCATCGTCTCATTCTCTTTAAAGTCACTTTAAGCACCTTCTAAACCTCATTTTGCATCGTCTCATTCTCTTTAAAGTCACTTTAAGCACCTTCTAAACACCATTTTGCATCGTCTCATTCTCTTTAAAGTCACCTTAAGCACCTTCTAAACACCATTTTGCATCGTCTCATTCTCTTTAAAGTCACTTTAAGCACCTTCTAAACACCATTTTGCATCGTCTCATTCTCTTTAAAGTCACCTTAAGCACCTTCTAAACACCATTTTGCATCGTCTCATTCTCTTTAAAGTCACCTTAAGCACCTTCTAAACCTCATTTTGCATCGTCTCATTCTCTTTAAAGTCACTTTAAGCACCTTCTAAACACCATTTTGCATCGTCTCATTCTCTTTAAAGTAACCTTAAGCACCTTCTAAACACCATTTTGCATCGTCTCATTCTCTTTAAAGTCACTTTAAGCACCTTCTAAACCTCATTTTGCATCGTCTCATTCTCTTTAAAGTCACTTTAAGCACCTTCTAAACCTCATTTTGCATCGTCTCATTCTCTTTAAAGTCACTTTAAGCACCTTCTAAACACCATTTTGCATCGTCTCATTCTCTTTAAAGTCACTTTAAGCACCTTCTAAACACCATTTTGCATCGTCTCATTCTCTTTAAAGTAACCTTAAGCACCTTCTAAACACCATTTTGCATCGTCTCATTCTCTTTAAAGTCACTTTAAGCACCTTCTAAACCTCATTTTGCATCGTCTCATTCTCTTTAAAGTCACTTTAAGCACCTTCTAAACACCATTTTGCATCGTCTCATTCTCTTTAAAGTAACCCTAAGCACCTTCTAAACACCATTTTGCATCGTCTCATTCTCTTTAAAGTCACTTTAAGCACCTTCTAAACCTCATTTTGCATCGTCTCATTCTCTTTAAAGTCACCTTAAGCACCTTCTAAACCTCATTTTGCATCGTCTCATTCTCTTTAAAGTAACCTTAAGCACCTTCTAAACCTCATTTTGCATCGTCTCATTCTCTTTAAAGTCACCTTAAGCACCTTCTAAACACCATTTTGCATCGTCTCATTCTCTTTAAAGTCACTTTAAGCACCTTCTAAACCTCATTTTGCATCGTCTCATTCTCTTTAAAGTCACCTTAAGCACCTTCTAAACACCATTTTGCATCGTCTCATTCTCTTTAAAGTCACTTTAAGCACCTTCTAAACCTCATTTTGCATCGTCTCATTCTCTTTAAAGTCACCTTAAGCACCTTCTAAACACCATTTTGCATCGTCTCATTCTCTTTAAAGTCACCTTAAGCACCTTCTAAACACCATTTTGCATCGTCTCATTCTCTTTAAAGTCACTTTAAGCACCTTCTAAACCTCATTTTGCATCGTCTCATTCTCTTTAAAGTCACTTTAAGCACCTTCTAAACCTCATTTTGCATCGTCTCATTCTCTTTAAAGTCACCTTAAGCACCTTCTAAACACCATTTTGCATCGTCTCATTCTCTTTAAAGTAACCTTAAGCACCTTCTAAACACCATTTTGCATCGTCTCATTCTCTTTAAAGTCACTTTAAGCACCTTCTAAACCTCATTTTGCATCGTCTCATTCTCTTTAAAGTAACCTTAAGCACCTTCTAAACACCATTTTGCATCGTCTCATTCTCTTTAAAGTCACCTTAA
The DNA here is from genome assembly GCF_943734765.1 of Anopheles ziemanni. Classification (NCBI taxonomy): domain Eukaryota; kingdom Metazoa; phylum Arthropoda; class Insecta; order Diptera; family Culicidae; genus Anopheles; species Anopheles ziemanni. The sequence continues at coordinate 9,343 of NW_026689961.1, read as the reverse complement.
GCACCTTCTAAACCTCATTTTGCATCGTCTCATTCTCTTTAAAGTCACTTTAAGCACCTTCTAAACCTCATTTTGCATCGTCTCATTCTCTTTAAAGTCACCTTAAGCACCTTCTAAACACCATTTTGCATCGTCTCATTCTCTTTAAAGTCACCTTAAGCACCTTCTAAACCTCATTTTGCATCGTCTCATTCTCTTTAAAGTCACTTTAAGCACCTTCTAAACCTCATTTTGCATCGTCTCATTCTCTTTAAAGTCACTTTAAGCACCTTCTAAACCTCATTTTGCATCGTCTCATTCTCTTTAAAGTCACCTTAAGCACCTTCTAAACACCATTTTGCATCGTCTCATTCTCTTTAAAGTCACCTTAAGCACCTTCTAAACACCATTTTGCATCGTCTCATTCTCTTTAAAGTCACCTTAAGCACCTTCTAAACACCATTTTGCATCGTCTCATTCTCTTTAAAGTCACTTTAAGCACCTTCTAAACCTCATTTTGCATCGTCTCATTCTCTTTAAAGTCACTTTAAGCACCTTCTAAACCTCATTTTGCATCGTCTCATTCTCTTTAAAGTAACCTTAAGCACCTTCTAAACACCATTTTGCATCGTCTCATTCTCTTTAAAGTCACTTTAAGCACCTTCTAAACCTCATTTTGCATCGTCTCATTCTCTTTAAAGTCACCTTAAGCACCTTCTAAACACCATTTTGCATCGTCTCATTCTCTTTAAAGTCACCTTAAGCACCTTCTAAACACCATTTTGCATCGTCTCATTCTCTTTAAAGTCACCTTAAGCACCTTCTAAACACCCTTTTGCATCGTCTCATTCTCTTTAAAGTCACCTTAAGCACCTTCTAAACACCATTTTGCATCGTCTCATTCTCTTTAAAGTCACCTTAAGCACCTTCTAAACCTCATTTTGCATCGTCTCATTCTCTTTAAAGTCACTTTAAGCACCTTCTAAACCTCATTTTGCATCGTCTCATTCTCTTTAAAGTCACTTTAAGCACCTTCTAAACACCATTTTGCATCGTCTCATTCTCTTTAAAGTAACCTTAAGCACCTTCTAAACACCATTTTGCATCGTCTCATTCTCTTTAAAGTCACATTAAGCACCTTCTAAACACCATTTTGCATCGTCTCATTCTCTTTAAAGTCACCTTAAGCACCTTCTAAACACCATTTTGCATCGTCTCATTCTCTTTAAAGTCACTTTAAGCACCTTCTAAACCTCATTTTGCATCGTCTCATTCTCTTTAAAGTCACCTTAAGCACCTTCTAAACACCATTTTGCATCGTCTCATTCTCTTTAAAGTAACCCTAAGCACCTTCTAAACCTCATTTTGCATCGTCTCATTCTCTTTAAAGTCACTTTAAGCACCTTCTAAACCTCATTTTGCATCGTCTCATTCTCTTTAAAGTCACTTTAAGCACCTTCTAAACACCATTTTGCATCGTCTCATTCTCTTTAAAGTCACTTTAAGCACCTTCTAAACACCATTTTGCATCGTCTCATTCTCTTTAAAGTCACCTTAAGCACCTTCTAAACACCATTTTGCATCGTCTCATTCTCTTTAAAGTCACTTTAAGCACCTTCTAAACACCATTTTGCATCGTCTCATTCTCTTTAAAGTCACTTTAAGCACCTTCTAAACACCATTTTGCATCGTCTCATTCTCTTTAAAGTCACTTTAAGCACCTTCTAAACACCATTTTGCATCGTCTCATTCTCTTTAAAGTCACCTTAAGCACCTTCTAAACACCATTTTGCATCGTCTCATTCTCTTTAAAGTAACCTTAAGCACCTTCTAAACACCATTTTGCATCGTCTCATTCTCTTTAAAGTCACCTTAAGCACCTTCTAAACACCATTTTGCATCGTCTCATTCTCTTTAAAGTCACCTTAAGCACCTTCTAAACCTCATTTTGCATCGTCTCATTCTCTTTAAAGTCACCTTAAGCACCTTCTAAACACCATTTTGCATCGTCTCATTCTCTTTAAAGTAACCTTAAGCACCTTCTAAACACCATTTTGCATCGTCTCATTCTCTTTAAAGTCACCTTAAGCACCTTCTAAACACCATTTTGCATCGTCTCATTCTCTTTAAAGTCACCTTAAGCACCTTCTAAACCTCATTTTGCATCGTCTCATTCTCTTTAAAGTAACCTTAAGCACCTTCTAAACACCATTTTGCATCGTCTCATTCTCTTTAAAGTCACCTTAAGCACCTTCTAAACACCATTTTGCATCGTCTCATTCTCTTTAAAGTCACCTTAAGCACCTTCTAAACCTCATTTTGCATCGTCTCATTCTCTTTAAAGTAACCTTAAGCACCTTCTAAACCTCATTTTGCATCGTCTCATTCTCTTTAAAGTCACCTTAAGCACCTTCTAAACACCATTTTGCATCGTCTCATTCTCTTTAAAGTCACTTTAAGCACCTTCTAAACCTCATTTTGCATCGTCTCATTCTCTTTAAAGTCACCTTAAGCACCTTCTAAACACCATTTTGCATCGTCTCATTCTCTTTAAAGTCACTTTAAGCACCTTCTAAACCTCATTTTGCATCGTCTCATTCTCTTTAAAGTCACCTTAAGCACCTTCTAAACACCATTTTGCATCGTCTCATTCTCTTTAAAGTCACCTTAAGCACCTTCTAAACACCATTTTGCATCGTCTCATTCTCTTTAAAGTCACTTTAAGCACCTTCTAAACCTCATTTTGCATCGTCTCATTCTCTTTAAAGTCACTTTAAGCACCTTCTAAACCTCATTTTGCATCGTCTCATTCTCTTTAAAGTCACCTTAAGCACCTTCTAAACACCATTTTGCATCGTCTCATTCTCTTTAAAGTCACCTTAAGCACCTTCTAAACCTCATTTTGCATCGTCTCATTCTCTTTAAAGTCACTTTAAGCACCTTCTAAACCTCATTTTGCATCGTCTCATTCTCTTTAAAGTCACCTTAAGCACCTTCTAAACACCATTTTGCATCGTCTCATTCTCTTTAAAGTCACCTTAAGCACCTTCTAAACACCATTTTGCATCGTCTCATTCTCTTTAAAGTCACTTTAAGCACCTTCTAAACCTCATTTTGCATCGTCTCATTCTCTTTAAAGTCACCTTAAGCACCTTCTAAACACCATTTTGCATCGTCTCATTCTCTTTAAAGTCACTTTAAGCACCTTCTAAACCTCATTTTGCATCGTCTCATTCTCTTTAAAGTCACCTTAAGCACCTTCTAAACACCATTTTGCATCGTCTCATTCTCTTTAAAGTCACTTTAAGCACCTTCTAAACCTCATTTTGCATCGTCTCATTCTCTTTAAAGTCACCTTAAGCACCTTCTAAACACCATTTTGCATCGTCTCATTCTCTTTAAAGTAACCCTAAGCACCTTCTAAACACCATTTTGCATCGTCTCATTCTCTTTAAAGTCACTTTAAGCACCTTCTAAACCTCATTTTGCATCGTCTCATTCTCTTTAAAGTCACTTTAAGCACCTTCTAAACACCATTTTGCATCGTCTCATTCTCTTTAAAGTCACTTTAAGCACCTTCTAAACACCATTTTGCATCGTCTCATTCTCTTTAAAGTCACCTTAAGCACCTTCTAAACACCATTTTGCATCGTCTCATTCTCTTTAAAGTCACTTTAAGCACCTTCTAAACACCATTTTGGATCGTCTCATTCTCTTTAAAGTCACTTTAAGCACCTTCTAAACACCATTTTGCATCGTCTCATTCTCTTTAAAGTCACCTTAAGCACCTTCTAAACACCATTTTGCATCGTCTCATTCTCTTTAAAGTCACTTTAAGCACCTTCTAAACCTCATTTTGCATCGTCTCATTCTCTTTAAAGTCACCTTAAGCACCTTCTAAACCTCATTTTGCATCGTCTCATTCTCTTTAAAGTAACCTTAAGCACCTTCTAAACACCATTTTGCATCGTCTCATTCTCTTTAAAGTCACTTTAAGCACCTTCTAAACCTCATTTTGCATCGTCTCATTCTCTTTAAAGTCACCTTAAGCACCTTCTAAACACCATTTTGCATCGTCTCATTCTCTTTAAAGTCACCTTAAGCACCTTCTAAACACCATTTTGCATCGTCTCATTCTCTTTAAAGTCACCTTAAGCACCTTCTAAACACCCTTTTGCATCGTCTCATTCTCTTTAAAGTCACCTTAAGCACCTTCTAAACACCATTTTGCATCGTCTCATTCTCTTTAAAGTCACCTTAAGCACCTTCTAAACCTCATTTTGCATCGTCTCATTCTCTTTAAAGTCACTTTAAGCACCTTCTAAACCTCATTTTGCATCGTCTCATTCTCTTTAAAGTCACTTTAAGCACCTTCTAAACCTCATTTTGCATCGTCTCATTCTCTTTAAAGTCACTTTAAGCACCTTCTAAACACCATTTTGCATCGTCTCATTCTCTTTAAAGTAACCTTAAGCACCTTCTAAACACCATTTTGCATCGTCTCATTCTCTTTAAAGTCACTTTAAGCACCTTCTAAACACCATTTTGCATCGTCTCATTCTCTTTAAAGTCACCTTAAGCACCTTCTAAACACCATTTTGCATCGTCTCATTCTCTTTAAAGTCACTTTAAGCACCTTCTAAACCTCATTTTGCATCGTCTCATTCTCTTTAAAGTCACCTTAAGCACCTTCTAAACACCATTTTGCATCGTCTCATTCTCTTTAAAGTAACCCTAAGCACCTTCTAAACACCATTTTGCATCGTCTCATTCTCTTTAAAGTCACTTTAAGCACCTTCTAAACCTCATTTTTGCATCGTCTCATTCTCTTTAAAGTCACTTTAAGCACCTTCTAAACACCATTTTGCATCGTCTCATTCTCTTTAAAGTCACTTTAAGCACCTTCTAAACACCATTTTGCATCGTCTCATTCTCTTTAAAGTCACCTTAAGCACCTTCTAAACACCATTTTGCATCGTCTCATTCTCTTTAAAGTCACTTTAAGCACCTTCTAAACACCATTTTGCATCGTCTCATTCTCTTTAAAGTCACCTTAAGCACCTTCTAAACACCATTTTGCATCGTCTCATTCTCTTTAAAGTCACTTTAAGCACCTTCTAAACCTCATTTTGCATCGTCTCATTCTCTTTAAAGTCACTTTAAGCACCTTCTAAACCTCATTTTGGATCGTCTCATTCTCTTTAAAGTCACTTTAAGCACCTTCTAAACACCATTTTGCATCGTCTCATTCTCTTTAAAGTCACCTTAAGCACCTTCTAAACACCATTTTGCATCGTCTCATTCTCTTTAAAGTCACTTTAAGCACCTTCTAAACACCATTTTGCATCGTCTCATTCTCTTTAAAGTCACCTTAAGCACCTTCTAAACACCATTTTGCATCGTCTCATTCTCTTTAAAGTCACCTTAAGCACCTTCTAAACCTCATTTTGCATCGTCTCATTCTCTTTAAAGTCACTTTAAGCACCTTCTAAACATCATTTTGCATCGTCTCATTCTCTTTAAAGTAACCTTAAGCACCTTCTAAACACCATTTTGCATCGTCTCATTCTCTTTAAAGTCACTTTAAGCACCTTCTAAACCTCATTTTGCATCGTCTCATTCTCTTTAAAGTCACTTTAAGCACCTTCTAAACCTCATTTTGCATCGTCTCATTCTCTTTAAAGTCACTTTAAGCACCTTCTAAACACCATTTTGCATCGTCTCATTCTCTTTAAAGTCACTTTAAGCACCTTCTAAACACCATTTTGCATCGTCTCATTCTCTTTAAAGTAACCTTAAGCACCTTCTAAACACCATTTTGCATCGTCTCATTCTCTTTAAAGTCACTTTAAGCACCTTCTAAACCTCATTTTGCATCGTCTCATTCTCTTTAAAGTCACTTTAAGCACCTTCTAAACACCATTTTGCATCGTCTCATTCTCTTTAAAGTAACCCTAAGCACCTTCTAAACACCATTTTGCATCGTCTCATTCTCTTTAAAGTCACTTTAAGCACCTTCTAAACCTCATTTTGCATCGTCTCATTCTCTTTAAAGTCACCTTAAGCACCTTCTAAACCTCATTTTGCATCGTCTCATTCTCTTTAAAGTAACCTTAAGCACCTTCTAAACCTCATTTTGCATCGTCTCATTCTCTTTAAAGTCACCTTAAGCACCTTCTAAACACCATTTTGCATCGTCTCATTCTCTTTAAAGTCACTTTAAGCACCTTCTAAACCTCATTTTGCATCGTCTCATTCTCTTTAAAGTCACCTTAAGCACCTTCTAAACACCATTTTGCATCGTCTCATTCTCTTTAAAGTCACTTTAAGCACCTTCTAAACCTCATTTTGCATCGTCTCATTCTCTTTAAAGTCACCTTAAGCACCTTCTAAACACCATTTTGCATCGTCTCATTCTCTTTAAAGTCACCTTAAGCACCTTCTAAACACCATTTTGCATCGTCTCATTCTCTTTAAAGTCACTTTAAGCACCTTCTAAACCTCATTTTGCATCGTCTCATTCTCTTTAAAGTCACTTTAAGCACCTTCTAAACCTCATTTTGCATCGTCTCATTCTCTTTAAAGTCACCTTAAGCACCTTCTAAACACCATTTTGCATCGTCTCATTCTCTTTAAAGTCACCTTAAGCACCTTCTAAACACCATTTTGCATCGTCTCATTCTCTTTAAAGTCACTTTAAGCACCTTCTAAACCTCATTTTGCATCGTCTCATTCTCTTTAAAGTCACCTTAAGCACCTTCTAAACACCATTTTGCATCGTCTCATTCTCTTTAAAGTCACTTTAAGCACCTTCTAAACCTCATTTTGCATCGTCTCATTCTCTTTAAAGTCACCTTAAGCACCTTCTAAACACCATTTTGCATCGTCTCATTCTCTTTAAAGTCACCTTAAGCACCTTCTAAACACCATTTTGCATCGTCTCATTCTCTTTAAAGTAACCTTAAGCACCTTCTAAACACCATTTTGCATCGTCTCATTCTCTTTAAAGTCACTTTAAGCACCTTCTAAACCTCATTTTGCATCGTCTCATTCTCTTTAAAGTCACTTTAAGCACCTTCTAAACACCATTTTGCATCGTCTCATTCTCTTTAAAGTAACCCTAAGCACCTTCTAAACACCATTTTGCATCGTCTCATTCTCTTTAAAGTCACTTTAAGCACCTTCTAAACACCATTTTGCATCGTCTCATTCTCTTTAAAGTCACTTTAAGCACCTTCTAAACCTCATTTTGCATCGTCTCATTCTCTTTAAAGTCACCTTAAGCACCTTCTAAACACCATTTTGCATCGTCTCATTCTCTTTAAAGTCACCTTAAGCACCTTCTAAACACCATTTTGCATCGTCTCATTCTCTTTAAAGTCACTTTAAGCACCTTCTAAACCTCATTTTGCATCGTCTCATTCTCTTTAAAGTCACCTTAAGCACCTTCTAAACCTCATTTTGCATCGTCTCATTCTCTTTAAAGTCACTTTAAGCACCTTCTAAACCTCATTTTGCATCGTCTCATTCTCTTTAAAGTCACCTTAAGCACCTTCTAAACCTCATTTTGCATCGTCTCATTCTCTTTAAAGTCACCTTAAGCACCTTCTAAACACCATTTTGCATCGTCTCATTCTCTTTAAAGTCACCTTAAGCACCTTCTAAACACCATTTTGCATCGTCTCATTCTCTTTAAAGTAACCTTAAGCACCTTCTAAACACCATTTTGCATCGTCTCATTCTCTTTAAAGTCACTTTAAGCACCTTCTAAACCTCATTTTGCATCGTCTCATTCTCTTTAAAGTCACTTTAAGCACCTTCTAAACCTCATTTTGCATCGTCTCATTCTCTTTAAAGTCACTTTAAGCACCTTCTAAACACCATTTTGCATCGTCTCATTCTCTTTAAAGTCACCTTAAGCACCTTCTAAACACCATTTTGCATCGTCTCATTCTCTTTAAAGTAACCTTAAGCACCTTCTAAACACCATTTTGCATCGTCTCATTCTCTTTAAAGTCACCTTAAGCACCTTCTAAACACCATTTTGCATCGTCTCATTCTCTTTAAAGTCACTTTAAGGCATCGTCTCATTCTCTTTAAAGTCACTTTAAGCACCTTCTAAACCTCATTTTGCATCGTCTCATTCTCTTTAAAGTCACTTTAAGCACCTTCTAAACACCATTTTGCATCGTCTCATTCTCTTTAAAGTCACCTTAAGCACCTTCTAAACACCATTTTGCATCGTCTCATTCTCTTTAAAGTCACTTTAAGCACCTTCTAAACACCCTTTTGCATCGTCTCATTCTCTTTAAAGTCACTTTAAGCACCTTCTAAACCTCATTTTGCATCGTCTCATTCTCTTTAAAGTCACCTTAAGCACCTTCTAAACCTCATTTTGCATCGTCTCATTCTCTTTAAAGTCACTTTAAGCACCTTCTAAACCTCATTTTGCATCGTCTCATTCTCTTTAAAGTCACTTTAAGCACCTTCTAAACACCATTTTGCATCGTCTCATTCTCTTTAAAGTCACTTTAAGCACCTTCTAAAACCTCATTTTGCATCGTCTCATTCTCTTTAAAGTAACCTTAAGCACCTTCTAAACCATTTTGCATCGTCTCATTCTCTTTAAAGTCACTTTAAGCACCTTCTAAACCTCATTTTGCATCGTCTCATTCTCTTTAAAGTCACCTTAAGCACCTTCTAAACACCATTTTGCATCGTCTCATTCTCTTTAAAGTCACTTTAAGCACCTTCTAAACCTCATTTTGCATCGTCTCATTCTCTTTAAAGTCACCTTAAGCACCTTCTAAACACCATTTTGCATCGTCTCATTCTCTTTAAAGTCACTTTAAGCACCTTCTAAACCTCATTTTGCATCGTCTCATTCTCTTTAAAGTCACCTTAAGCACCTTCTAAACACCATTTTGCATCGTCTCATTCTCTTTAAAGTCACTTTAAGCACCTTCTAAACACCATTTTGCATCGTCTCATTCTCTTTAAAGTCACCTTAAGCACCTTCTAAACACCATTTTCCATCGTCTCATTCTCTTTAAAGTCACCTTAAGCACCTTCTAAACACCATTTTGCATCGTCTCATTCTCTTTAAAGTCACCTTAAGCACCTTCTAAACACCATTTTGCATCGTCTCATTCTCTTTAAAGTCACCTTAAGCACCTTCTAAACCTCATTTTGCATCGTCTCATTCTCTTTAAAGTCACTTTAAGCACCTTCTAAACACCATTTTGCATCGTCTCATTCTCTTTAAAGTCACCTTAAGCACCTTCTAAACCTCATTTTGCATCGTCTCATTCTCTTTAAAGTCACCTTAAGCACCTTCTAAACCTCATTTTGCATCGTCTCATTC
>NW_026689960.1:0-37034 GCF_943734765.1 Anopheles ziemanni | reverse complement strand
AAATTTCCAAGGAATTTAAATAATTTTTATTTGCGTTTTTCGGTTGATACCCCTCAAACGTTCAACCGGACTACCTGGGTAGTCCATACATTTTGTATGGGAGATTCCGTTTTCCTGTACTTAAGACTTAATAACTTTTTATCTACATGTCGGATCGATTTGAAATTTTCAGTGAAGATACTTGAGGGTGTTTCCAAAAATATTGTATAATTTTTATAATTTTAAAAATTCATTAATTATGTTAATTTGAGGTTCCAAAAAATTTCACCATTCACATTTATAACCATTTATCTGTGTAGTTCATATATTTGACATAGAAGTTGGCTTTTTCTATATTTTAGTACTGATATTTGCTCGTAAATACTTAACTACTTGAAATTTTTTGGAAAATTGCATAACATATTGTAAAAATTAATTAACTCTTTGTCGCTTCATGCTACCTTCATGCTCCAACTGGGAACAGAGTTTTGTCCGTTATTTAATTCTTTTTTTCGTCAGAAATATTGTTCCTAGTAATTCTTCTATAAGTCTGTTCGGTTTTATCTATTCTAAGGATTGATATTTTCCATAACGCGCACTTTAACTTAGCTTTTCTTGAACTTTGAATCACACACATAGTCGACTAGAAGCGGATTAATAAACGTGTTTGTGGCGCACATTTTCTGAACAAATTGATGTGTAGCATACTTGTATTTAATATTAGATTAAGATTTTAATACCTATACGTAAGGCATAAATGTTTGAATTATCGAATTCGTGTTTTCGAATGAAACATTCCTACTTGAACATTGAACATTTCTCAAACACTTTTGGAAAAAAAATTGAATAATTTTCTGAAAATTTCAAGCAATTCAGCTTTAATGATCAAAGATATGTATACTGAAATACCGAAAATGCAAGCTCCTATGTAAAATGTTGAAGCTACACAGGTTTGGGTCATAGATGTGAAGGGTGAATTTTTTTGGAACCTCAAATTAACATATTTAATGAATTTTTAAAATTATAAAAGTTATACAATATTTTGAGAAACACCATCAAGTATCTTCACTGAAAATTTTAAATCGATCCGACGTCTAGATAAAAAGTTATTAAGTCTTAAGTACAGGAAAACGGAGTCTCCCATACAAAATGTATGGACTACCCGGGTAGTCCGGTTGAACGTCTACGTATGTAGGTTTGGTTGAACGGGTGACGGTTAAAGAGAATGAGACGATGCAAAATGAGGTTTAGAAGGTGCTTAAGGTGACTTTAAAGAGAATGAGACGATGCAAAATGAGGTTAAGAAGGTGCTTAAGGTGACTTTAAAGAGAATGAGACGATGCAAAATGAGGTTTAGAAGGTGCTTAAAGTGACTTTAAAGAGAATGAGACGATGCAAAATGAGGTTTAGAAGGTGCTTAAGGTGACTTTAAAGAGAATGAGACGATGCAAAATGAGGTTTAGAAGGTGCTTAAGGTGACTCTAAAGAGAATGAGACGATGCAAAATGAGGTTTAGAAGGTGCTTAAAGTGACTTTAAAGAGAATGAGACGATGCAAAATGAGGTTTAGAAGGTGCTTAAAGTGACTTTAAAGAGAATGAGACGATGCAAAATGAGGTTTAGAAGGTGCTTAAAGTGACTTTAAAGAGAATGAGACGATGCAAAATGAGGTTTAGAAGGTGCTTAAAGTGACTTTAAAGAGAATGAGACGATGCAAAATGGTCTTTAGAAGGTGCTTAAGGTGACTTTAAAGAGAATGAGACGATGCAAAATGAGGTTTAGAAGGTGCTTAAAGTGACTTTAAAGAGAATGAGACGATGCAAAATGGTGTTTAGAAGGTGCTTAAGGTGACTTTAAAGAGAATGAGACGATGCAAAATGAGGTTTAGAAGGTGCTTAAAGTGACTTTAAAGAGAATGAGACGATGCAAAATGGTGTTTAGAAGGTGCTTAAAGTGACTTTAAAGAGAATGAGACGATGCAAAATGAGGTTTAGAAGGTGCTTAAAGTGACTTTAAAGAGAATGAGACGATGCAAAATGGTGTTTAGAAGGTGCTTAAAGTGACTTTAAAGAGAATGAGACGATGCAAAATGGTGCTTAGAAGGTGCTTAAAGTGACTTTAAAGAGAATGAGACGATGCAAAATGGTGTTTAGAAGGTGCTTAAGGTGACTTTAAAGAGAATGAGACGATGCAAAATGAGGTTTAGAAGGTGCTTAAAGTGACTTTAAAGAGAATGAGACGATGCAAAATGGTGTTTAGAAGGTGCTTAAAGTGACTTTAAAGAGAATGAGACGATGCAAAATGGTCTTTAGAAGGTGCTTAAAGTGACTTTAAAGAGAATGAGACGATGCAAAATGAGGTTTAGAAGGTGCTTAAAGTGACTTTAAAGAGAATGAGACGATGCAAAATGAGGTTTAGAAGGTGCTTAAAGTGACTTTAAAGAGAATGAGACGATGCAAAATGGTGTTTAGAAGGTGCTTAAAGTGACTTTAAAGAGAATGAGACGATGCAAAATGGTCTTTAGAAGGTGCTTAAGGTGACTTTAAAGAGAATGAGACGATGCAAAATGGTGTTTAGAAGGTGCTTAAAGTGACTTTAAAGAGAATGAGACGATGCAAAATGAGGTTTAGAAGGTGCTTAAGGTGACTTTAAAGAGAATGAGACGATGCAAAATGAGGTTAAGAAGGTGCTTAAGGTGACTTTAAAGAGAATGAGACGATGCAAAATGAGGTTTAGAAGGTGCTTAAAGTGACTTTAAAGAGAATGAGACGATGCAAAATGAGGTTTAGAAGGTGCTTAAGGTGACTTTAAAGAGAATGAGACGATGCAAAATGAGGTTTAGAAGGTGCTTAAAGTGACTTTAAAGAGAATGAGACGATGCAAAATGGTGTTTAGAAGGTGCTTAAGGTGACTTTAAAGAGAATGAGACGATGCAAAATGAGGTTTAGAAGGTGCTTAAGGTGACTTTAAAGAGAATGAGACGATGCAAAATGGTGTTTAGAAGGTGCTTAAAGTGACTTTAAAGAGAATGAGACGATGCAAAATGGTGTTTAGAAGGTGCTTAAAGTGACTTTAAAGAGAATGAGACGATGCAAAATGAGGTTTAGAAGGTGCTTAAAGTGACTTTAAAGAGAATGAGACGATGCAAAATGGTCTTTAGAAGGTGCTTAAGGTGACTTTAAAGAGAATGAGACGATGCAAAATGAGGTTTAGAAGGTGCTTAAAGTGACTTTAAAGAGAATGAGACGATGCAAAATGAGGTTTAGAAGGTGCTTAAGGCGACTCTAAAGAGAATGAGACGATGCAAAATGAGGTTTAGAAGGTGCTTAAAGTGACTTTAAAGAGAATGAGACGATGCAAAATGAGGTTTAGAAGGTGCTTAAAGTGACTTTAAAGAGAATGAGACGATGCAAAATGGTGTTTAGAAGGTGCTTAAGGTGACTTTAAAGAGAATGAGACGATGCAAAATGAGGTTTAGAAGGTGCTTAAAGTGACTTAAAAGAGAATGAGACGATGCAAAATGGTGTTTAGAAGGTGCTTAAAGTGACTTTAAAGAGAATGAGACGATGCAAAATGGTGTTTAGAAGGTGCTTAAAGTGACTTTAAAGAGAATGAGACGATGCAAAATGGTCTTTAGAAGGTGCTTAAAGTGACTTTAAAGAGAATGAGACGATGCAAAATGGTGTTTAGAAGGTGCTTAAAGTGACTTTAAAGAGAATGAGACGATGCAAAATGAGGTTTAGAAGGTGCTTAAAGTGACTTTAAAGAGAATGAGACGATGCAAAATGAGGTTTAGAAGGTGCTTAAAGTGACTTTAAAGAGAATGAGACGATGCAAAATGAGGTTTAGAAGGTGCTTAAGGTGACTTTAAAGAGAATGAGACGATGCAAAATGAGGTTTAGAAGGTGCTTAAAGTGACTTTAAAGAGAATGAGACGATGCAAAATGGTGTTTAGAAGGTGCTTAAAGTGACTTTAAAGAGAATGAGACGATGCAAAATGAGGTTTAGAAGGTGCTTAAAGTGACTTTAAAGAGAATGAGACGATGCAAAATGAGGTTTAGAAGGTGCTTAAAGTGACTTTAAAGAGAATGAGACGATGCAAAATGAGGTTTAGAAGGTGCTTAAAGTGACTTTAAAGAGAATGAGACGATGCAAAATGGTGTTTAGAAGGTGCTTAAAGTGACTTTAAAGAGAATGAGACGATGCAAAATGGTCTTTAGAAGGTGCTTAAGGTGACTTTAAAGAGAATGAGACGATGCAAAATGAGGTTTAGAAGGTGCTTAAAGTGACTTTAAAGAGAATGAGACGATGCAAAATGAGGTTTAGAAGGTGCTTAAGGTGACTTTAAAGAGAATGAGACGATGCAAAATGAGGTTTAGAAGGTGCTTAAAGTGACTTTAAAGAGAATGAGACGATGCAAAATGAGGTTTAGAAGGTGCTTAAGGTGACTTTAAAGAGAATGAGACGATGCAAAATGAGGTTTAGAAGGTGCTTAAAGTGACTTTAAAGAGAATGAGACGATGCAAAATGAGGTTTAGAAGGTGCTTAAAGTGACTTTAAAGAGAATGAGACGATGCAAAATGGTGTTTAGAAGGTGCTTAAAGTGACTTTAAAGAGAATGAGACGATGCAAAATGAGGTTTAGAAGGTGCTTAAAGTGACTTTAAAGAGAATGAGACGATGCAAAATGGTGTTTAGAAGGTGCTTAAGGTGACTTTAAAGAGAATGAGACGATGCAAAATGAGGTTTAGAAGGTGCTTAAAGTGACTTTAAAGAGAATGAGACGATGCAAAATGGTGTTTAGAAGGTGCTTAAGGTGACTTTAAAGAGAATGAGACGATGCAAAATGAGGTTTAGAAGGTGCTTAAGGTGACTTTAAAGAGAATGAGACGATGCAAAATGAGGTTTAGAAGGTGCTTAAAGTGACTTTAAAGAGAATGAGACGATGCAAAATGGTGTTTAGAAGGTGCTTAAGGTGACTTTAAAGAGAATGAGACGATGCAAAATGAGGTTTAGAAGGTGCTTAAAGTGACTTTAAAGAGAATGAGACGATGCAAAATGAGGTTTAGAAGGTGCTTAAAGTGACTTTAGAGAGAATGAGACGATGCAAAATGAGGTTTAGAAGGTGCTTAATGTGACTTTAAAGAGAATGAGACGATGCAAAATGGTGTTTAGAAGGTGCTTAAAGTGACTTAAAAGAGAATGAGACGATGCAAAATGGTGTTTAGAAGGTGCTTAAAGTGACTTTAAAGAGAATGAGACGATGCAAAATGGTGTTTAGAAGGTGCTTAAAGTGACTTTAAGAGAATGAGACGATGCAAAATGGTCTTTAGAAGGTGCTTAAAGTGACTTTAAAGAGAATGAGACGATGCAAAATGGTGTTTAGAAGGTGCTTAAAGTGACTTTAAAGAGAATGAGACGATGCAAAATGAGGTTTAGAAGGTGCTTAAAGTGACTTTAAAGAGAATGAGACGATGCAAAATGAGGTTTAGAAGGTGCTTAAAGTGACTTTAAAGAGAATGAGACGATGCAAAATGAGGTTTAGAAGGTGCTTAAGGTGACTTTAAAGAGAATGAGACGATGCAAAATGAGGTTTAGAAGGTGCTTAAAGTGACTTTAAAGAGAATGAGACGATGCAAAATGGTGTTTAGAAGGTGCTTAAAGTGACTTTAAAGAGAATGAGACGATGCAAAATGAGGTTTAGAAGGTGCTTAAAGTGACTTTAAAGAGAATGAGACGATGCAAAATGAGGTTTAGAAGGTGCTTAAAGTGACTTTAAAGAGAATGAGACGATGCAAAATGAGGTTTAGAAGGTGCTTAAAGTGACTTTAAAGAGAATGAGACGATGCAAAATGGTGTTTAGAAGGTGCTTAAAGTGACTTTAAAGAGAATGAGACGATGCAAAAATGGTCTTTAGAAGGTGCTTAAGGTGACTTTAAAGAGAATGAGACGATGCAAAATGAGGTTTAGAAGGTGCTTAAAGTGACTTTAAAGAGAATGAGACGATGCAAAATGAGGTTTAGAAGGTGCTTAAGGTGACTTTAAAGAGAATGAGACGATGCAAAATGAGGTTTAGAAGGTGCTTAAAGTGACTTTAAAGAGAATGAGACGATGCAAAATGAGGTTTAGAAGGTGCTTAAGGTGACTTTAAAGAGAATGAGACGATGCAAAATGAGGTTTAGAAGGTGCTTAAAGTGACTTTAAAGAGAATGAGACGATGCAAAATGAGGTTTAGAAGGTGCTTAAGGTGACTTTAAAGAGAATGAGACGATGCAAAATGAGGTTTAGAAGGTGCTTAAGGTGACTTTAAAGAGAATGAGAGGTTTAGAAGGTGCTTAAAGTGACTTTAAAGAGAATGAGACGATGCAAAATGAGGTTTAGAAGGTGCTTAAAGTGACTTTAAAGAGAATGAGACGATGCAAAATGGTGTTTAGAAGGTGCTTAAGGTGACTTTAAAGAGAATGAGACGATGCAAAATGAGGTTTAGAAGGTGCTTAAAGTGACTTTAAAGAGAATGAGACGATGCAAAATGATGTTTAGAAGGTGCTTAAAGTGACTTAAAAGAGAATGAGACGATGCAAAATGGTGTTTAGAAGGTGCTTAAAGTGACTTTAAAGAGAATGAGACGATGCAAAATGGTGTTTAGAAGGTGCTTAAAGTGACTTTAAAGAGAATGAGACGATGCAAAATGAGGTTTAGAAGGTGCTTAAAGTGACTTTAAAGAGAATCAGACGATGCAAAATGAGGTTTAGAAGGTGCTTAAGGTGACTTTAAAGAGAATGAGACGATGCAAAATGAGGTTTAGAAGGTGCTTAAAGTGACTTTAAAGAGAATGAGACGATGCAAAATGGTGTTTAGAAGGTGCTTAAAGTGACTTAAAAGAGAATGAGACGATGCAAAATGGTGTTTAGAAGGTGCTTAAAGTGACTTTAAAGAGAATGAGACGATGCAAAATGGTGTTTAGAAGGTGCTTAAGGTGACTTTAAAGAGAATGAGACGATGCAAAATGAGGTTTAGAAGGTGCTTAAGGTGACTTTAAAGAGAATGAGACGATGCAAAATGGTGTTTAGAAGGTGCTTAAAGTGACTTTAAAGAGAATGAGACGATGCAAAATGAGGTTTAGAAGGTGCTTAAAGTGACTTTAAAGAGAATGAGACGATGCAAAATGAGGTTTAGAAGGTGCTTAAAGTGACTTTAAAGAGAATGAGACGATGCAAAATGAGGTTTAGAAGGTGCGTAAAGTGACTTTAAAGAGAATGAGACGATGCAAAATGAGGTTTAGAAGGTGCTTAAAGTGACTTTAAAGAGAATGAGACGATGCAAAATGAGGTTTAGAAGGTGCTTAAAGTGACTTTAAAGAGAATGAGACGATGCAAAATGAGGTTTAGAAGGTGCTTAAAGTGACTTTAAAGAGAATGAGACGATGCAAAATGAGGTTTAGAAGGTGCTTAAAGTGACTTTAAAGAGAATGAGACGATGCAAAATGAGGTTTAGAAGGTGCTTAAAGTGACTTTAAAGAGAATGAGACGATGCAAAATGAGGTTTAGAAGGTGCTTAAAGTGACTTTAAAGAGAATGAGACGATGCAAAATGAGGTTTAGAAGGTGCTTAAAGTGACTTTAAAGAGAATGAGACGATGCAAAATGAGGTTTAGAAGGTGCTTAAAGTGACTTTAAAGAGAATGAGACGATGCAAAATGAGGTTTAGAAGGTGCTTAAAGTGACTTTAAAGAGAATGAGACGATGCAAAATGAGGTTTAGAAGGTGCTTAAAGTGACTTTAAAGAGAATGAGACGATGCAAAATGAGGTTTAGAAGGTGCTTAAAGTGACTTTAAAGAGAATGAGACGATGCAAAATGAGGTTTACAATGTGCTTAAAGTGACTTTAAAGAGAATGAGACGATGATAAATGAGGTTTACAATGTGCTTAAAGTGACTTTAAAGAGAATGAGACGATGCAAAATGAGGTTTAGAAGGTGCTTAAAGTGACTTTAAAGAGAATGAGACGATGCAAAATGAGGTTTAGAAGGTGCTTAAAGTGACTTTAAAGAGAATGAGACGATGCAAAATGAGGTTTAGAAGGTGCTTAAAGTGACTTTAAAGAGAATGAGACGATGCAAAATGAGGTTTAGAAGGTGCTTAAAGTGACTTTAAAGAGAATGAGACGATGCAAAATGAGGTTTAGAAGGTGCTTAAAGTGACTTTAAAGAGAATGAGACGATGCAAAATGAGGTTTACAATGTGCTTAAAGTGACTTTAAAGAGAATGAGACGATGCAAAATGAGGTTTACAATGTGCTTAAAGTGACTTTAAAGAGAATGAGACGATGCAAAATGAGGTTTACAATGTGCTTAAAGTGACTTTAAAGAGAATGAGACGATGCAAAATGGTGTTTAGAAGGTGCTTAAAGTGACTTTAAAGAGAATGAGACGATGCAAAATGAGGTTTAGAAGGTGCTTAAAGTGACTTTAAAGAGAATGAGACGATGCAAAATGAGGTTTAGAAGGTGCTTAAAGTGACTTTAAAGAGAATGAGACGATGCAAAATGAGGTTTAGAAGGTGCTTAAAGTGACTTTGAAGAGAATGAGACGATGCAAAATGGTGTTTAGAAGGTGCTTAAAGTGACTTTAAAGAGAATGAGACGATGCAAAATGGTGTTTAGAAGGTGCTTAAAGTGACTTTAAAGAGAATGAGACGATGCAAAATGAGGTTTAGAAGGTGCTTAAAGTGACTTTAAAGAGAATGAGACGATGCAAAATGGTGTTTAGAAGGTGCTTAAAGTGACTTTAAAGAGAATGAGACGATGCAAAATGGTGTTTAGAAGGTGCTTAAAGTGACTTTAAAGAGAATGAGACGATGCAAAATGAGGTTTAGAAGGTGCTTAAAGTGACTTTAAAGAGAATGAGACGATGCAAAATGAGGTTTAGAAGGTGCTTAAAGTGACTTTAAAGAGAATGAGACGATGCAAAATGAGGTTTAGAAGGTGCTTAAAGTGACTTTAAAGAGAATGAGACGATGCAAAATGAGGTTTAGAAGGTGCTTAAAGTGACTTTAAAGAGAATGAGACGATGCAAAATGAGGTTTAGAAGGTGCTTAAAGTGACTTTAAAGAGAATGAGACGATGCAAAATGGTGTTTAGAAGGTGCTTAAAGTGACTTTAAAGAGAATGAGACGATGCAAAATAGTGTTTAGAAGGTGCTTAAAGTGACTTTAAAGAGAATGAGACGATGCAAAATGAGGTTTAGAAGGTGCTTAAAGTGACTTTAAAGAGAATGAGACGATGCAAAATGAGGTTTAGAAGGTGGTTAAAGTGACTTTAAAGAGAATGAGACGATGATAAATGAGGTTTAGAAGGTGCTTAAAGTGACTTTAAAGAGAATGAGACGATGCAAAATGAGGTTTACAATGTGCTTAAAGTGACTTTAAAGAGAATGAGACGATGATAAATGAGGTTTACAATGTGCTTAAAGTGACTTTAAAGAGAATGAGACGATGCAAAATGAGGTTTAGAAGGTGCTTAAGGTGACTTTAAAGAGAATGAGACGATGCAAAATGAGGTTTAGAAGGTGCTTAAAGTGACTTTAAAGAGAATGAGACGATGCAAAATGGTGTTTAGAAGGTGCTTAAAGTGACTTTAAAGAGAATGAGACGATGCAAAATGAGGTTTAGAAGGTGCTTAAAGTGACTTTAAAGAGAATGAGACGATGCAAAATGGTGTTTAGAAGGTGCTTAAGGTGACTTTAAAGAGAATGAGACGATGCAAAATGAGGTTTAGAAGGTGCTTAAAGTGACTTTAAAGAGAATGAGACGATGCAAAATGGTGTTTAGAAGGTGCTTAAGGTGACTTTAAAGAGAATGAGACGATGCAAAATGAGGTTTAGAAGGTGCTTAAAGTGACTTTAAAGAGAATGAGACGATGCAAAATGAGGTTTCTTCTTCTTCTTCTTCTTCTTGGCGTAACGACCTCTTGGTCATGCCTGCCCGTAAAGGGCTTACGAGACTTGTTTCCCTGTTGTACGTACGTGGATAGTCAGTCCTCTCGTACAGGGGAGGGTCCGGTCTCGGTTGGGATTCGAACCCACGCCGTCGAGGTGGTGAGCCCCGGCGCTCATGGGCCGATTTTCTAACCGACGCTACCGCTCGGCTGTCGCGGACCCCCAAGGTGCTTAAAGTGACTTTAAAGAGAATGAGACGATGCAAAATGAGGTTTAGAAGGTGCTTAAAGTGACTTTAGAGAGAATGAGACGATGCAAAATGGTGTTTAGAAGGTGCTTAATGTGACTTTAAAGAGAATGAGACGATGCAAAATGGTGTTTAGAAGGTGCTTAAAGTGACTTAAAAGAGAATGAGACGATGCAAAATGGTGTTTAGAAGGTGCTTAAAGTGACTTTAAAGAGAATGAGACGATGCAAAATGGTGTTTAGAAGGTGCTTAAAGTGACTTTAAAGAGAATGAGACGATGCAAAATGGTCTTTAGAAGGTGCTTAAAGTGACTTTAAAGAGAATGAGACGATGCAAAATGGTGTTTAGAAGGTGCCTAAAGTGACTTTAAAGAGAATGAGACGATGCAAAATGAGGTTTAGAAGGTGCTTAAAGTGACTTTAAAGAGAATGAGACGATGCAAAATGAGGTTTAGAAGGTGCTTAAGGTGACTTTAAAGAGAATGAGACGATGCAAAATGAGGTTTAGAAGGTGCTTAAAGTGACTTTAAAGAGAATGAGACGATGCAAAATGGTGTTTAGAAGGTGCTTAAGGTGACTTTAAAGAGAATGAGACGATGCAAAATGAGGTTTAGAAGGTGCTTAAAGTGACTTTAAAGAGAATGAGACGATGCAAAATGAGGTTTAGAAGGTGCTTAAAGTGACTTTAAAGAGAATGAGACGATGCAAAATGAGGTTAAGAAGGTGCTTAAAGTGACTTTAAAGAGAATGAGACGATGCAAAATGAGGTTTAGAAGGTGCTTAAAGTGACTTTAAAGAGAATGAGACGATGCAAAATGAGGTTTAGAAGGTGCTTAAAGTGACTTTAAAGAGAATGAGACGATGCAAAATGGTGTTTAGAAGGTGCTTAAAGTGACTTTAAAGAGAATGAGACGATGCAAAATGGTGTTTAGAAGGTGCTTAAGGTGACTTTAAAGAGAATGAGACGATGCAAAATGAGGTTTAGAAGGTGCTTAAAGTGACTTTAAAGAGAATGAGACGATGCAAAATGAGGTTTAGAAGGTGCTTAAAGTGACTTTAAAGAGAATGAGACGATGCAAAATGGTGTTTAGAAGGTGCTTAAGGTGACTTTAAAGAGAATGAGACGATGCAAAATGAGGTTTAGAAGGTGCTTAAGGTGACTTTAAAGAGAATGAGACGATGCAAAATGGTGTTTAGAAGGTGCTTAAAGTGACTTTAAAGAGAATGAGACGATGCAAAATGGTGTTTAGAAGGTGCTTAAAGTGACTTTAAAGAGAATGAGACGATGCAAAATGAGGTTTAGAAGGTGCTTAAAGTGACTTTAAAGAGAATGAGACGATGCAAAATGGTGTTTAGAAGGTGCTTAAAGTGACTTTAAAGAGAATGAGACGATGCAAAATGGTGTTTAGAAGGTGCTTAAAGTGACTTTAAAGAGAATGAGACGATGCAAAATGGTGTTTAGAAGGTGCTTAAAGTGACTTTAAAGAGAATGAGACGATGCAAAATGAGGTTTAGAAGGTGCTTAAAGTGACTTTAAAGAGAATGAGACGATGCAAAATGAGGTTTAGAAGGTGCTTAAGGTGACTTTAAAGAGAATGAGACGATGCAAAATGAGGTTTAGAAGGTGCTTAAAGTGACTGATCTAGCGCGAAATTTCGGATCGTTGTTTCGGACGCGATAAATAGTTACCCAAACGGTGACAACGAAGTGCGAGGATCAAGAGAGAGATTTTGTTTATTTCGCTCTTATTTATACTTTTCTAGGGAGAAATGTGTGCCTAGTGATTGGTGCTTAATTTTATGTCAAGGATCAACCGACTGGTCTAAACTCAATGTTTATAAAAAGTACAAACATCCTCCGCCCCCTTGACGTAACGTCAACAAAAAACCTCGTGGATGGTTATTGATCTTCGATAGCATACATTCGATAGCTGGCTCGTTCAAACCGAATCGAGGTAGGTTTTCGTTGGTAAAAACAATGCTTCATAGTGCTCTTCTGCATTTCTTTTAGATACTAAGTGACCTCGTTGGCTCGAAAACAGTGTGCATGGACTTGTGGAGCCTACGGGTAGATGAAGTGCGAACGATGCCTATCCTAACGCACCCGTAGCGATGATACTGTATCGTTGTTTCTTAAAAGGTTTGCATCCGCCTGTGCGGTGTACAGCTATTATAACGCGTGAATCTTCCTTGTAGGATTGCCTGACGTGCCGACGATCGCTGTCGATTCGATGCTTCCGGATACCGGTTCGCGATCGACGCTGGACGTTTGTTTCTCATCCGTTCAATCTCCGATACACCGTTCAACAAAGCACGATAAGGATGCTCGTCCGTTGCCGTGAATGTGTGTATGTTAGTGCTTACAAGGTTTTATGCGCAGGTTCATTGCTCACAGCTTGCGTCGTTGAAGTGTGAAATGTTCCCGTAACCACCCGTGTGATCGTTAGTCTTAGGTACCGCGTAATTGTGTGTAAATTTAACCGTGAATTCGCTTGTGACAATTGTTAGTCTGTTGCTCGCAGCTGCCGTTATTGCAGTGGAGAATATTCCAGTAATTGCCGAGTGATCGATAGCGTTGCAGATCGGTACGCTTCTAGCAGCTGGCTTCGTTGCAGTGGAGAAAGTTCCGAGATTGTTCGCTTGGTCGATAGTTTTGCAGATCGGTTCATTGCTCGCAGCTGGCTTCGATGCAGTGGAGAATGTTCCGAAATCTGTCGTGCGGTCGCATACACTAATCGCCGGATTATTCCTCTCAGCTGGCTTCGTTGCAGTGGAGAACGAATCGGCATAGTGTTGTGACGTGTTGCGTGTGTATGTGAGTGCGCGGCGGTGCATTATAAACAGTGCGGTAGTAAATAACATAATGAAGTAGGATCTTTTCGCGGGTAGTTTTACGATACAATTCGATAACATAAAGTTTTTCTAAACTTGCACGTCTACGTCCTAATGACTTCGTTTTGACTTGTGCAGAAAGTTACGTATTAAACAAAGCTCGAAAATTTGCGTGTTTTATCCACTTCTTCGTTAGTGGGCTTCTTGTCCTATGGCAGCTTCTTGCACTTTTCACAGAGACGTTCAAAAAACGAAAATCTTAAGCAAGAACATGGTCTTGTTGAATGACGCGAATGAATCTTTCGTGACGGGTAATTGATACGAAACATAAAACTATTCTCGACGAAAACGTAATGGGATCGGCGGTCATTTTGAATTTAACGTTGCGATGTTGCGCGGTCCGTTAGAGTTTTTTACACTTTCCTATGCGTGGCTTTTAACAACGATTGATATTCACGAAGACTTAACACACCAAAATTCGTGAACATCCTGGTCACGGCACCAATGATCTAGCGCGAAATTTCGGATCGTTGTTTCGGACGCGATAAATAGTTACCCAAACGGTGACAACGAAGTGCGAGGATCAAGAGAGAGATTTTGTTTATTTCGCTCTTATTTATACTTTTCTAGGGAGAAATGTGTGCCTAGTGATTGGTGCTTAATTTTATGTCAAGGATCAACCGACTGGTCTAAACTCAATGTTTATAAAAAGTACAAACAGTGACTTTAAAGAGAATGAGACGATGCAAAATGGTGTTTAGAAGGTGCTTAAAGTGACTTTAAAGAGAATGAGACGATGCAAAATGGTGTTTAGAAGGTGCTTAAAGTGACTTTAAAGAGAATGAGACGATGCAAAATGAGGTTTAGAAGGTGCTTAAAGTGACTTTAAAGAGAATGAGACGATGCAAAATGGTGTTTAGAAGGTGCTTAAGGTGACTTTTAAAGAGAATGAGACGATGCAAAATGAGGTTTGAAAGTGCTTAAGGTGACTTTAAAGAGAATGAGACGATGCAAAATGAGGTTTAGAAGGTGCTTAAAGTGACTTTAAAGAGATGAGACGATGCAAAATGAGGTTTAGAAGGTGCTTAAGGTGACTTTAAAGAGAATGAGACGATGCAAAATGAGGTTTAGAAGGTGCTTAAAGTGACTTTAAGAGAATGAGACGATGCAAAATGGTGTTTAGAAGGTGCTTAAAGTGACTTTAAAGAGAATGAGACGATTGCAAAATGAGGTTTAGAAGGTGCTTAAAGTGACTTTAAAGAGAATGAGACGATGCAAAACGAGGTTTAGAAGGTGCTTAAAGTGACTTTAAAGAGAATGAGACGATGCAAAATGAGGTTTAGAAGGTGCTTAAAGTGACCTTTAAAGAGAATGAGACGATGCAAAATGGTGTTTAGAAGGTGCTTAAAGTGACTTTAAAGAGAATGAGACGATGCAAAATGGTCTTTAGAAGGTGCTTAAGGTGACTTTAAAGAGAATGAGACGATGCAAAATGAGGTTTAGAAGGTGCTTAAAGTGACTTTAAAGAGAATGAGACGATGCAAAATGAGGTTTAGAAGGTGCTTAAAGTGACTTTAAAGAGATGAGACGATGCAAAATGAGGTTTAGAAGGTGCTTAAGGTGACTTTAAAAGAGAATGAGACGATGCAAAATGGTGTTTAGAAGGTGCTTAAAGTGACTTTAAAGAGAATGAGACGATGCAAAATGTTGTTTAGAAGGTGCTTAAGGTGACTTTAAAGAGAATGAGACGATGCAAAATGAGGTTTAGAAGGTGCTTAAAGTGACTTTAAAGAGAATGAGACGATGCAAAATGGTGTTTAGAAGGTGCTTAAAGTGACTTTAAAGAGAATGAGACGATGCAAAATGGTGTTTAGAAGGTGCTTAAAGTGACTTTAAAGAGAATGAGACGATGCAAAATGAGGTTTAGAAGGTGCTTAAAGTGACTTTAAAGAGAATGAGACGATGCAAAATGAGGTTTAGAAGGTGCTTAAAGTGACTTTAAAGAGAATGAGACGATGCAAAATGAGGTTTAGAAGGTGCTTTAAGTGACTTTAAAGAGAATGAGACGATGCAAAATGGTCTTTAGAAGGTGCTTAAAGTGACTTTAAAGAGAATGAGACGATGCAAAATGAGGTTTAGAAGGTGCTTAAAGTGACTTTAAAGAGAATGAGACGATGCAAAATGGTCTTTAGAAGGTGCTTAAAGTGACTTTAAAGAGAATGAGACGATGCAAAATGAGGTTTAGAAGGTGCTTAAAGTGACTTTAAAGAGAATGAGACGATGCAAAATGGTGTTTAGAAGGTGCTTAAAGTGACTTTAAAGAGAATGAGACGATGCAAAATGGTGCTTAGAAGGTGCTTAAAGTGACTTTAAAGAGAATGAGACGATGCAAAATGGTCTTTAGAAGGTGCTTAAAGTGACTTTAAAGAGAATGAGACGATGCAAAATGAGGTTTAGAAGGTGCTTAAAGTGACTTTAAAGAGAATGAGACGATGCAAAATGAGGTTTAGAAGGTGCTTAAAGTGACTTTAGAGAGAATGAGACGATGCAAAATGAGGTTTAGAAGGTGCTTAATGTGACTTTAAAGAGAATGAGACGATGCAAAATGGTGTTTAGAAGGTGCTTAAAGTGACTTTAAAGAGAATGAGACGATGCAAAATGGTGTTTAGAAGGTGCTTAAGGTGACTTTAAAGAGAATGAGACGATGCAAAATGGTGTTTAGAAGGTGCTTAAGGTGACTTTAAAGAGAATGAGACGATGCAAAATGAGGTTTAGAAGGTGCTTAAAGTGACTTTAAAGAGAATGAGACGATGCAAAATGGTGTTTAGAAGGTGCTTAAAGTGACTTTAAAGAGAATGAGACGATGCAAAATGAGGTTTAGAAGGTGCTTAAGGTGACTTTAAAGAGAATGAGACGATGCAAAATGAGGTTTAGAAGGTGCTTAAAGTGACTTTAAAGAGAATGAGACGATGCAAAATGAGGTTTAGAAGGTGCTTAAAGTGACTTTAAAGAGAATAAGACGATGCAAAATGGTGTCTAGAAGGTGCTTAAGGTGACTTTAAAGAGAATGAGACGATGCAAAATGGTGTTTAGAAGGTGCTTAAAGTGACTTTAAAGAGAATGAGACGATGCAAAATGGTGTTTAGAAGGTGCTTAAGGTGACTTTAAAGAGAATGAGACGATGCAAAATGGTGTTTAGAAGGTGCTTAAGGTGACTTTAAAGAGAATGAGACGATGCAAAATGAGGTTTAGAAGGTGCTTAAAGTGACTTTAAAGAGAATGAGACGATGCAAAATGGTGTTTAGAAGGTGCTTAAGGTGACTTTAAAGAGAATGAGACGATGCAAAATGAGGTTTAGAAGGTGCTTAAAGTGACTTTAAAGAGAATGAGACGATGCAAAATGGTGTTTAGAAGGTGCTTAAAGTGACTTTAAAGAGAATGAGACGATGCAAAATGGTGTTTAGAAGGTGCTTAAGGTGACTTTAAAGAGAATGAGACGATGCAAAATGAGGTTTAGAAGGTGCTTAAAGTGACTTTAAAGAGAATGAGACGATGCAAAATGAGGTTTAGAAGGTGCTTAAAGTGACTTTAAAGAGAATGAGACGATGCAAAATGAGGTTTAGAAGGTGCTTAAAGTGACTTTAAAGAGAATGAGACGATGCAAAATGGTGTTTAGAAGGTGCTTAAGGTGACTTTAAAGAGAATGAGACGATGCAAAATGAGGTTTAGAAGGTGCTTAAAGTGACTTTAAAGAGAATGAGACGATGCAAAATGGTGTTTAAAAGGTGCTTAAGGTGACTTTAAAGAGAATGAGACGATGCAAAATGAGGTTTAGAAGGTGCTTAAGGTGACTTTAAAGAGAATGAGACGATGCAAAATGAGGTTTAGAAGGTGCTTAAAGTGACTTTAAAGAGAATGAGACGATGCAAAATGAGGTTTAGAAGGTGCTTAAGGTGACTTTAAAGAGAATGAGACGATGCAAAATGAGGTTTAGAAGGTGCTTAAAGTGACTTTAAAGAGAATGAGACGATGCAAAATGGTGTTTAGAAGGTGCTTAAAGTGACTTTAAAGAGAATGAGACGATGCAAAATGGTGTTTAGAAGGTGCTTAAAGTGACTTTAAAGAGAATGAGACGATGCAAAATGAGGTTTAGAAGGTGCTTAAAGTGACTTTAAAGAGAATGAGACGATGCAAAATGAGGTTTAGAAGGTGCTTAAAGTGACTTTAAAGAGAATGAGACGATGCAAAATGGTGTTTAGAAGGTGCTTAAAGTGACTTTAAAGAGAATGAGACGATGCAAAATGAGGTTTAGAAGGTGCTTAAAGTGACTTTAAAGAGAATGAGACGATGCAAAATGGTGTTTAGAAGGTGCTTAAAGTGACTTTAAAGAGAATGAGACGATGCAAAATGGTGTTTAAAAGGTGCTTAAAGTGACTTTAAAGAGAATGAGACGATGCAAAATGAGGTTTAGAAGGTGCTTAAAGTGACTTTAAAGAGAATGAGACGATGCAAAATGAGGTTTAGAAGGTGCTTAAGGTGACTTTAAAGAGAATGAGACGATGCAAAATGAGGTTTAGAAGGTGCTTAAAGTGACTTTAAAGAGAATGAGACGATGCAAAATGGTGTTTAGAAGGTGCTTAAGGTGACTTTAAAGAGAATGAGACGATGCAAAATGAGGTTTAGAAGGTGCTTAAAGTGACTTTAAAGAGAATGAGACGATGCAAAATGAGGTTTAGAAGGTGCTTAAAGTGACTTTAAAGAGAATGAGACGATGCAAAATGAGGTTTAGAAGGTGCTTAAGGTGACTTTAAAGAGAATGAGACGATGCAAAATGAGGTTTAGAAGATGCTTAAAGTGACTTTAAAGAGAATGAGACGATGCAAAATGGTGTTTAGAAGGTGCTTAAGGTGACTTTAAAGAGAATGAGACGATGCAAAATGGTGTTTAGAAGGTGCTTAAAGTGACTTTAAAGAGAATGAGACGATGCAAAATGGTGTTTAGAAGGTGCTTAAGGTGACTTTAAAGAGAATGAGACGATGCAAAATGAGGTTTAGAAGGTGCTTAAAGTGACTTTAAAGAGAATGAGACGATGCAAAATGAGGTTTAGAAGGTGCTTAAAGTGACTTTAAAGAGAATGAGACGATGCAAAATGGTGTTTAGAAGGTGCTTAAGGTGACTTTAAAGAGAATGAGACGATGCAAAATGAGGTTTAGAAGGTGCTTAAGGTGACTTTAAAGAGAATGAGACGATGCAAAATGGTGTTTAGAAGGTGCTTAAAGTGACTTTAAAGAGAATGAGACGATGCAAAATGGTGTTTAGAAGGTGCTTAAAGTGACTTTAAAGAGAATGAGACGATGCAAAATGAGGTTTAGAAGGTGCTTAAAGTGACTTTAAAGAGAATGAGACGATGCAAAATGGTGTTTAGAAGGTGCTTAAAGTGACTTTAAAGAGAATGAGACGATGCAAAATGGTGTTTAGAAGGTGCTTAAAGTGACTTTAAAGAGAATGAGACGATGCAAAATGGTCTTTAGAAGGTGCTTAAGGTGACTTTAAAGAGAATGAGACGATGCAAAATGGTGTTTAGAAGGTGCTTAAAGTGACTTTAAAGAGAATGAGACGATGCAAAATGGTGTTTAGAAGGTGCTTAAAGTGACTTTAAAGAGAATGTGACGATGCAAAATGAGGTTTAGAAGGTGCTTAAAGTGACTTTAAAGAGAATGAGACGATGCAAAATGGTGTTTAGAAGGTGCTTAAAGTGACTTTAAAGAGAATGAGACGATGCAAAATGGTGTTTAGAAGGTGCTTAAAGTGACTTTAAAGAGAATGAGACGATGCAAAATGGTCTTTAGAAGGTGCTTAAAGTGACTTTAAAGAGAATGAGACGATGCAAAATGAGGTTTAGAAGGTGCTTAAAGTGACTTTAAAGAGAATGAGACGATGCAAAATGAGGTTTAGAAGGTGCTTAAGGTGACTTTAAAGAGAATGAGACGATGCAAAATGAGGTTTAGAAGGTGCTTAAAGTGACTTTAAAGAGAATGAGACGATGCAAAATGGTGTTTAGAAGGTGCTTAAGGTGACTTTAAAGAGAATGAGACGATGCAAAATGAGGTTTAGAAGGTGCTTAAAGTGACTTTAAAGAGAATGAGACGATGCAAAATGGTGTTTAGAAGGTGCTTAAAGTGACTTTAAAGAGAATGAGACGATGCAAAATGGTGTTTAGAAGGTGCTTAAGGTGACTTTAAAGAGAATGAGACGATGCAAAATGAGGTTTGAAAGGTGCTTAAGGTGACTTTAAAGAGAATGAGACGATGCAAAATGAGGTTTAGAAGGTGCTTAAAGTGACTTTAAAGAGAATGAGACGATGCAAAATGAGGTTTAGAAGGTGCTTAAGGTGACTTTAAAGAGAATGAGACGATGCAAAATGAGGTTTAGAAGGTGCTTAAAGTGACTTTAAAGAGAATGAGACGATGCAAAATGGTGTTTAGAAGGTGCTTAAAGTGACTTTAAAGAGAATGAGACGATGCAAAATGAGGTTTAGAAGGTGCTTAAAGTGACTTTAAAGAGAATGAGACGATGCAAAATGAGGTTTAGAAGGTGCTTAAAGTGACTTTAAAGAGAATGAGACGATGCAAAATGAGGTTTAGAAGGTGCTTAAAGTGACTTTAAAGAGAATGAGACGATGCAAAATGGTGTTTAGAAGGTGCTTAAAGTGACTTTAAAGAGAATGAGACGATGCAAAATGGTGTTTAGAAGGTGCTTAAGGTGACTTTAAAGAGAATGAGACGATGCAAAATGAGGTTTAGAAGGTGCTTAAAGTGACTTTAAAGAGAATGAGACGATGCAAAATGAGGTTTAGAAGGTGCTTAAAGTGACTTTAAAGAGAATGAGACGATGCAAAATGAGGTTTAGAAGGTGCTTAAAGTGACTTTAAAGAGAATGAGACGATGCAAAATGGTGTTTAGAAGGTGCTTAAAGTGACTTTAAAGAGAATGAGACGATGCAAAATGGTGTTTAGAAGGTGCTTAAGGTGACTTTAAAGAGAATGAGACGATGCAAAATGAGGTTTAGAAGGTGCTTAAAGTGACTTTAAAGAGAATGAGACGATGCAAAATGGTGTTTAGAAGGTGCTTAAAGTGACTTTAAAGAGAATGAGACGATGCAAAATGGTGTTTAGAAGGTGCTTAAAGTGACTTTAAAGAGAATGAGACGATGCAAAATGAGGTTTAGAAGGTGCTTAAAGTGACTTTAAAGAGAATGAGACGATGCAAAATGAGGTTTAGAAGGTGCTTAAAGTGACTTTAAAGAGAATGAGACGATGCAAAATGAGGTTTAGAAGGTGCTTTAAGTGACTTTAAAGAGAATGAGACGATGCAAAATGGTCTTTAGAAGGTGCTTAAAGTGACTTTAAAGAGAATGAGACGATGCAAAATGGTGTTTAGAAGGTGCTTAAAGTGACTTTAAAGAGAATGAGACGATGCAAAATGGTCTTTAGAAGGTGCTTAAAGTGACTTTAAAGAGAATGAGACGATGCAAAATGAGGTTTAGAAGGTGCTTAAAGTGACTTTAAAGAGAATGAGACGATGCAAAATGGTGTTTAGAAGGTGCTTAAAGTGACTTTAAAGAGAATGAGACGATGCAAAATGGTGCTTAGAAGGTGCTTAAAGTGACTTTAAAGAGAATGAGACGATGCAAAATGGTCTTTAGAAGGTGCTTAAAGTGACTTTAAAGAGAATGAGACGATGCAAAATGAGGTTTAGAAGGTGCTTAAAGTGACTTTAAAGAGAATGAGACGATGCAAAATGAGGTTTAGAAGGTGCTTAAAGTGACTTTAAAGAGAATGAGACGATGCAAAATGAGGTTTAGAAGGTGCTTAATGTGACTTTAAAGAGAATGAGACGATGCAAAATGGTGTTTAGAAGGTGCTTAAAGTGACTTTAAAGAGAATGAGACGATGCAAAATGGTGTTTAGAAGGTGCTTAAGGTGACTTTAAAGAGAATGAGACGATGCAAAATGGTGTTTAGAAGGTGCTTAAGGTGACTTTAAAGAGAATGAGACGATGCAAAATGAGGTTTAGAAGGTGCTTAAAGTGACTTTAAAGAGAATGAGACGATGCAAAATGAGGTTTAGAAGGTGCTTAAAGTGACTTTAAAGAGAATGAGACGATGCAAAATGAGGTTTAGAAGGTGCTTAAGGTGACTTTAAAGAGAATGAGACGATGCAAAATGAGGTTTAGAAGGTGCTTAAAGTGACTTTAAAGAGAATGAGACGATGCAAAATGAGGTTTAGAAGGTACTTAAAGTGACTTTAAAGAGAATGAGACGATGCAAAATGGTGTCTAGAAGGTGCTTAAGGTGACTTTAAAGAGAATGAGACGATGCAAAATGGTGTTTAGAAGGTGCTTAAAGTGACTTTAAAGAGAATGAGACGATGCAAAATGGTGTTTAGAAGGTGCTTAAGGTGACTTTAAAGAGAATGAGACGATGCAAAATGGTGTTTAGAAGGTGCTTAAGGTGACTTTAAAGAGAATGAGACGATGCAAAATGAGGTTTAGAAGGTGCTTAAAGTGACTTTAAAGAGAATGAGACGATGCAAAATGGTGTTTAGAAGGTGCTTAAGGTGACTTTAAAGAGAATGAGACGATGCAAAATGAGGTTTAGAAGGTGCTTAAAGTGACTTTAAAGAGAATGAGACGATGCAAAATGGTGTTTAGAAGGTGCTTAAGGTGACTTTAAAGAGAATGAGACGATGCAAAATGGTGTTTAGAAGGTGCTTAAGGTGACTTTAAAGAGAATGAGACGATGCAAAATGAGGTTTAGAAGGTGCTTAAAGTGACTTTAAAGAGAATGAGACGATGCAAAATGAGGTTTAGAAGGTGCTTAAAGTGACTTTAAAGAGAATGAGACGATGCAAAATGAGGTTTAGAAGGTGCTTAAAGTGACTTTAAAGAGAATGAGACGATGCAAAATGGTGTTTAGAAGGTGCTTAAGGTGACTTTAAAGAGAATGAGACGATGCAAAATGAGGTTTAGAAGGTGCTTAAAGTGACTTTAAAGAGAATGAGACGATGCAAAATGGTGTTTAAAAGGTGCTTAAGGTGACTTTAAAGAGAATGAGACGATGCAAAATGAGGTTTAGAAGGTGCTTAAAGTGACTTTAAAGAGAATGAGACGATGCAAAATGAGGTTTAGAAGGTGCTTAAAGTGACTTTAAAGAGAATGAGACGATGCAAAATGGTGTTTAGAAGGTGCTTAAGGTGACTTTAAAGAGAATGAGACGATGCAAAATGAGGTTTAGAAGGTGCTTAAAGTGACTTTAAAGAGAATGAGACGATGCAAAATGGTGTTTAGAAGGTGCTTAAAGTGACTTTAAAGAGAATGAGACGATGCAAAATGGTGTTTAGAAGGTGCTTAAGGTGACTTTAAAGAGAATGAGACGATGCAAAATGAGGTTTAGAAGGTGCTTAAAGTGACTTTAAAGAGAATGAGACGATGCAAAATGGTGTTTAGAAGGTGCTTAAGGTGACTTTAAAGAGAATGAGACGATGCAAAATGAGGTTTAGAAGGTGCTTAAAGTGACTTTAAAGAGAATGAGACGATGCAAAATGGTGTTTAGAAGGTGCTTAAAGTGACTTTAAAGAGAATGAGACGATGCAAAATGGTGTTTAGAAGGTGCTTAAGGTGACTTTAAAGAGAATGAGACGATGCAAAATGAGGTTTAGAAGGTGCTTAAAGTGACTTTAAAGAGAATGAGACGATGCAAAATGGTGTTTAAAAGGTGCTTAAGGTGACTTTAAAGAGAATGAGACGATGCAAAATGAGGTTTAGAAGGTGCTTAAAGTGACTTTAAAGAGAATGAGACGATGCAAAATGAGGTTTAGAAGGTGCTTAAAGTGACTTTAAAGAGAATGAGACGATGCAAAATGGTGTTTAGAAGGTGCTTAAGGTGACTTTAAAGAGAATGAGACGATGCAAAATGAGGTTTAGAAGGTGCTTAAAGTGACTTTAAAGAGAATGAGACGATGCAAAATGGTGTTTAGAAGGTGCTTAAAGTGACTTTAAAGAGAATGAGACGATGCAAAATGGTGTTTAGAAGGTGCTTAAGGTGACTTTAAAGAGAATGAGACGATGCAAAATGAGGTTTAGAAGGTGCTTAAAGTGACTTTAAAGAGAATGAGACGATGCAAAATGGTGTTTAGAAGGTGCTTAAGGTGACTTTAAAGAGAATGAGACGATGCAAAATGGTGTTTAGAAGGTGCTTAAAGTGACTTTAAAGAGAATGAGACGATGCAAAATGAGGTTTAGAAGGTGCTTAAAGTGACTTTAAAGAGAATGAGACGATGCAAAATGGTGTTTAGAAGGTGCTTAAAGTGACTTTAAAGAGAATGAGACGATGCAAAATGAGGTTTAGAAGGTGCTTAAAGTGACTTTAAAGAGAATGAGACGATGCAAAATGAGGTTTAGAAGGTGCTTAAAGTGACTTTAAAGAGAATGAGACGATGCAAAATGGTGTTTAGAAGGTGCTTAAGGTGACTTTAAAGAGAATGAGACGATGCAAAATGAGGTTTAGAAGGTGCTTAAAGTGACTTTAAAGAGAATGAGACGATGCAAAATGGTGTTTAGAAGGTGCTTAAAGTGACTTAAAAGAGAATGAGACGATGCAAAATGGTGTTTAGAAGGTGCTTAAAGTGACTTTAAAGAGAATGAGACGATGCAAAATGGTGTTTAGAAGGTGCTTAAAGTGACTTTAAAGAGAATGAGACGATGCAAAATGGTCTTTAGAAGGTGCTTAAAGTGACTTTAAAGAGAATGAGACGATGCAAAATGAGGTTTAGAAGGTGCTTAAAGTGACTTTAAAGAGAATGAGACGATGCAAAATGAGGTTTAGAAGGTGCTTAAAGTGACTTTAGAGAGAATGAGACGATGCAAAATGAGGTTTAGAAGGTGCTTAATGTGACTTTAAAGAGAATGAGACGATGCAAAATGGTGTTTAGAAGGTGCTTAAAGTGACTTTAAAGAGAATGAGACGATGCAAAATGGTGTTTAGAAGGTGCTTAAGGTGACTTTAAAGAGAATGAGACGATGCAAAATGGTGTTTAGAAGGTGCTTAAGGTGACTTTAAAGAGAATGAGACGATGCAAAATGAGGTTTAGAAGGTGCTTAAAGTGACTTTAAAGAGAATGAGACGATGCAAAATGAGGTTTAGAAGGTGCTTAAAGTGACTTTAAAGAGAATGAGACGATGCAAAATGAGGTTTAGAAGGTGCTTAAGGTGACTTTAAAGAGAATGAGACGATGCAAAATGAGGTTTAGAAGGTGCTTAAAGTGACTTTAAAGAGAATGAGACGATGCAAAATGAGGTTTAGAAGGTACTTAAAGTGACTTTAAAGAGAATGAGACGATGCAAAATGGTGTCTAGAAGGTGCTTAAGGTGACTTTAAAGAGAATGAGACGATGCAAAATGGTGTTTAGAAGGTGCTTAAAGTGACTTTAAAGAGAATGAGACGATGCAAAATGGTGTTTAGAAGGTGGTTTAAGGTGACTTTAAAGAGAATGAGACGATGCAAAATGGTGTTTAGAAGGTGCTTAAGGTGACTTTAAAGAGAATGAGACGATGCAAAATGAGGTTTAGAAGGTGCTTAAAGTGACTTTAAAGAGAATGAGACGATGCAAAATGGTGTTTAGAAGGTGCTTAAGGTGACTTTAAAGAGAATGAGACGATGCAAAATGAGGTTTAGAAGGTGCTTAAAGTGACTTTAAAGAGAATGAGACGATGCAAAATGTTGTTTAGAAGGTGCTTAATGTGACTTTAAAGAGAATGAGACGATGCAAAATGGTGTTTAGAAGGTGCTTAAGGTGACTTTAAAGAGAATGAGACGATGCAAAATGAGGTTTAGAAGGTGCTTAAAGTGACTTTAAAGAGAATGAGACGATGCAAAATGAGGTTTAGAAGGTGCTTAAAGTGACTTTAAAGAGAATGAGACGATGCAAAATGAGGTTTAGAAGGTGCTTAAAGTGACTTTAAAGAGAATGAGACGATGCAAAATGGTGTTTAGAAGGTGCTTAAGGTGACTTTAAAGAGAATGAGACGATGCAAAATGAGGTTTAGAAGGTGCTTAAAGTGACTTTAAAGAGAATGAGACGATGCAAAATGGTGTTTAAAAGGTGCTTAAGGTGACTTTAAAGAGAATGAGACGATGCAAAATGAGGTTTAGAAGGTGCTTAAAGTGACTTTAAAGAGAATGAGACGATGCAAAATGAGGTTTAGAAGGTGCTTAAAGTGACTTTAAAGAGAATGAGACGATGCAAAATGGTGTTTAGAAGGTGCTTAAGGTGACTTTAAAGAGAATGAGACGATGCAAAATGAGGTTTAGAAGGTGCTTAAAGTGACTTTAAAGAGAATGAGACGATGCAAAATGGTGTTTAGAAGGTGCTTAAAGTGACTTTAAAGAGAATGAGACGATGCAAAATGGTGTTTAGAAGGTGCTTAAGGTGACTTTAAAGAGAATGAGACGATGCAAAATGAGGTTTAGAAGGTGCTTAAAGTGACTTTAAAGAGAATGAGACGATGCAAAATGGTGTTTAGAAGGTGCTTAAGGTGACTTTAAAGAGAATGAGACGATGCAAAATGAGGTTTAGAAGGTGCTTAAAGTGACTTTAAAGAGAATGAGACGATGCAAAATGGTGTTTAGAAGGTGCTTAAAGTGACTTTAAAGAGAATGAGACGATGCAAAATGGTGTTTAGAAGGTGCTTAAGGTGACTTTAAAGAGAATGAGACGATGCAAAATGAGGTTTAGAAGGTGCTTAAAGTGACTTTAAAGAGAATGAGACGATGCAAAATGGTGTTTAAAAGGTGCTTAAGGTGACTTTAAAGAGAATGAGACGATGCAAAATGAGGTTTAGAAGGTGCTTAAAGTGACTTTAAAGAGAATGAGACGATGCAAAATGAGGTTTAGAAGGTGCTTAAAGTGACTTTAAAGAGAATGAGACGATGCAAAATGGTGTTTAGAAGGTGCTTAAGGTGACTTTAAAGAGAATGAGACGATGCAAAATGAGGTTTAGAAGGTGCTTAAAGTGACTTTAAAGAGAATGAGACGATGCAAAATGGTGTTTAGAAGGTGCTTAAAGTGACTTTAAAGAGAATGAGACGATGCAAAATGGTGTTTAGAAGGTGCTTAAGGTGACTTTAAAGAGAATGAGCCGATGCAAAATGAGGTTTAGAAGGTGCTTAAAGTGACTTTAAAGAGAATGAGACGATGCAAAATGGTGTTTAGAAGGTGCTTAAGGTGACTTTAAAGAGAATGAGACGATGCAAAATGGTGTTTAGAAGGTGCTTAAAGTGACTTTAAAGAGAATGAGACGATGCAAAATGAGGTTTAGAAGGTGCTTAAAGTGACTTTAAAGAGAATGAGACGATGCAAAATGGTGTTTAGAAGGTGCTTAAAGTGACTTTAAAGAGAATGAGACGATGCAAAATGAGGTTTAGAAGGTGCTTAAAGTGACTTTAAAGAGAATGAGACGATGCAAAATGAGGTTTAGAAGGTGCTTAAAGTGACTTTAAAGAGAATGAGACGATGCAAAATGGTGTTTAGAAGGTGCTTAAGGTGACTTTAAAGAGAATGAGACGATGCAAAATGAGGTTTAGAAGGTGCTTAAAGTGACTTTAAAGAGAATGAGACGATGCAAAATGGTGTTTAGAAGGTGCTTAAAGTGACTTAAAAGAGAATGAGACGATGCAAAATGGTGTTTAGAAGGTGCTTAAAGTGACTTTAAAGAGAATGAGACGATGCAAAATGGTGTTTAGAAGGTGCTTAAAGTGACTTTAAAGAGAATGAGACGATGCAAAATGGTCTTTAGAAGGTGCTTAAAGTGACTTTAAGAGAATGAGACGATGCAAAATGGTGTTTAGAAGGTGCTTAAAATGACTTTAAAGAGAATGAGACGATGCAAAATGAGGTTTAGAAGGTGCTTAAAGTGACTTTAAAGAGAATGAGACGATGCAAAATGAGGTTTAGAAGGTGCTTAAGGTGACTTTAAAGAGAATGAGACGATGCAAAATGAGGTTTAGAAGGTGCTTAAGGTGACTTTAAAGAGAATGAGACGATGCAAAATGAGGTTTAGAAGGTGCTTAAAGTGACTTTAAAGAGAATGAGACGATGCAAAATGGTGTTTAGAAGGTGCTTAAAGTGACTTAAAAGAGAATGAGACGATGCAAAATGGTGTTTAGAAGGTGCTTAAAGTGACTTTAAAGAGAATGAGACGATGCAAAATGGTGTTTAGAAGGTGCTTAAGGTGACTTTAAAGAGAATGAGACGATGCAAAATGAGGTTTAGAAGGTGCTTAAAGTGACTTTAAAGAGAATGAGACGATGCAAAATGGTGTTTGAAAGGTGCTTAAGGTGACTTTAAAGAGAATGAGACGATGCAAAATGAGGTTTAGAAGGTGCTTAAAGTGACTTTAAAGAGAATGAGACGATGCAAAATGAGGTTTAGAAGGTGCTTAAGGTGACTTTAAAGAGAATGAGACGATGCAAAATGAGGTTTAGAAGGTGCTTAAAGTGACTTTAAAGAGAATGAGACGATGCAAAATGGTGTTTAGAAGGTGCTTAAAGTGACTTTAAAGAGAATGAGACGATGCAAAATGAGGTTTAGAAGGTGCTTAAAGTGACTTTAAAGAGAATGAGACGATGCAAAATGAGGTTTAGAAGGTGCTTAAAGTGACTTTAAAGAGAATGAGACGATGCAAAATGAGGTTTAGAAGGTGCTTAAAGTGACTTTAAAGAGAATGAGACGATGCAAAATGGTGTTTAGAAGGTGCTTAAAGTGACTTTAAAGAGAATGAGACGATGCAAAATGGTCTTTAGAAGGTGCTTAAGGTGACTTTAAAGAGAATGAGACGATGCAAAATGAGGTTTAGAAGGTGCTTAAAGTGACTTTAAAGAGAATGAGACGATGCAAAATGAGGTTTAGAAGGTGCTTAAAGTGACTTTAAAGAGAATGAGACGATGCAAAATGAGGTTTAGAAGGTGCTTAAAGTGACTTTAAAGAGAATGAGACGATGCAAAATGGTGTTTAGAAGGTGCTTAAAGTGACTTTAAAGAGAATGAGACGATGCAAAATGGTGTTTAGAAGGTGCTTAAGGTGACTTTAAAGAGAATGAGACGATGCAAAATGAGTTTTAGAAGGTGCTTAAAGTGACTTTAAAGAGAATGAGACGATGCAAAATGGTGTTTAGAAGGTGCTTAAAGTGACTTTAAAGAGAATGAGACGATGCAAAATGGTCTTTAGAAGGTGCTTAAAGTGACTTTAAAGAGAATGAGACGATGCAAAATGAGGTTTAGAAGGTGCTTAAAGTGACTTTAAAGAGAATGAGACGATGCAAAATGAGGTTTAGAAGGTGCTTAAAGTGACTTTAAAGAGAATGAGACGATGCAAAATGAGGTTTAGAAGGTGCTTTAAGTGACTTTAAAGAGAATGAGACGATGCAAAATGGTCTTTAGAAGGTGCTTAAAGTGACTTTAAAGAGAATGAGACGATGCAAAATGGTGTTTAGAAGGTGCTTAAAGTGACTTTAAAGAGAATGAGACGATGCAAAATGGTCTTTAGAAGGTGCTTAAAGTGACTTTAAAGAGAATGAGACGATGCAAAATGAGGTTTAGAAGGTGCTTAAAGTGACTTTAAAGAGAATGAGACGATGCAAAATGGTGTTTAGAAGGTGCTTAAAGTGACTTTAAAGAGAATGAGACGATGCAAAATGGTGCTTAGAAGGTGCTTAAAGTGACTTTAAAGAGAATGAGACGATGCAAAATGGTCTTTAGAAGGTGCTTAAAGTGACTTTAAAGAGAATGAGACGATGCAAAATGAGGTTTAGAAGGTGCTTAAAGTGACTTTAAAGAGAATGAGACGATGCAAAATGAGGTTTAGAAGGTGCTTAAAGTGACTTTAGAGAGAATGAGACGATGCAAAATGAAGTTTAGAAGGTGCTTAATGTGACTTTAAAGAGAATGAGACGATGCAAAATGGTGTTTAGAAGGTGCTTAAAGTGACTTTAAAGAGAATGAGACGATGCAAAATGGTGTTTAGAAGGTGCTTAAGGTGACTTTAAAGAGAATGAGACGATGCAAAATGGTGTTTAGAAGGTGCTTAAGGTGACTTTAAAGAGAATGAGACGATGCAAAATGAGGTTTAGAAGGTGCTTAAAGTGACTTTAAAGAGAATGAGACGATGCAAAATGAGGTTTAGAAGGTGCTTAAAGTGACTTTAAAGAGAATGAGACGATGCAAAATGAGGTTTAGAAGGTGCTTAAGGTGACTTTAAAGAGAATGAGACGATGCAAAATGAGGTTTAGAAGGTGCTTAAAGTGACTTTAAAGAGAATGAGACGATGCAAAATGAGGTTTAGAAGGTGCTTAAAGTGACTTTAAAGAGAATGAGACGATGCAAAATGGTGTCTAGAAGGTGCTTAAGGTGACTTTAAAGAGAATGAGACGATGCAAAATGGTGTTTAGAAGGTGCTTAAAGTGACTTTAAAGAGAATGAGACGATGCAAAATGGTGTTTAGAAGGTGCTTAAGGTGACTTTAAAGAGAATGAGACGATGCAAAATGGTGTTTAGAAGGTGCTTAAGGTGACTTTAAAGAGAATGAGACGATGCAAAATGAGGTTTAGAAGGTGCTTAAAGTGACTTTAAAGAGAATGAGACGATGCAAAATGGTGTTTAGAAGGTGCTTAAGGTGACTTTAAAGAGAATGAGACGATGCAAAATGAGGTTTAGAAGGTGCTTAAAGTGACTTTAAAGAGAATGAGACGATGCAAAATGGTGTTTAGAAGGTGCTTAAGGTGACTTTAAAGAGAATGAGACGATGCAAAATGGTGTTCAGAAGGTGCTTAAGGTGACTTTAAAGAGAATGAGACGATGCAAAATGAGGTTTAGAAGGTGCTTAAAGTGACTTTAAAGAGAATGAGACGATGCAAAATGAGGTTTAGAAGGTGCTTAAAGTGACTTTAAAGAGAATGAGACGATGCAAAATGAGGTTTAGAAGGTGCTTAAAGTGACTTTAAAGAGAATGAGACGATGCAAAATGGTGTTTAGAAGGTGCTTAAGGTGACTTTAAAGAGAATGAGACGATGCAAAATGAGGTTTAGAAGGTGCTTAAAGTGACTTTAAAGAGAATGAGACGATGCAAAATGGTGTTTAAAAGGTGCTTAAGGTGACTTTAAAGAGAATGAGACGATGCAAAATGAGGTTTAGAAGGTGCTTAAAGTGACTTTAAAGAGAATGAGACGATGCAAAATGAGGTTTAGAAGGTGCTTAAAGTGACTTTAAAGAGAATGAGACGATGCAAAATGGTGTTTAGAAGGTGCTTAAGGTGACTTTAAAGAGAATGAGACGATGCAAAATGAGGTTTAGAAGGTGCTTAAAGTGACTTTAAAGAGAATGAGACGATGCAAAATGGTGTTTAGAAGGTGCTTAAGGTGACTTTAAAGAGAATGAGACGATGCAAAATGGTGTTTAGAAGGTGCTTAAGGTGACTTTAAAGAGAATGAGACGATGCAAAATGAGGTTTAGAAGGTGCTTAAAGTGACTTTAAAGAGAATGAGACGATGCAAAATGGTGTTTAAAAGGTGCTTAAGGTGACTTTAAAGAGAATGAGACGATGCAAAATGAGGTTTAGAAGGTGCTTAAAGTGACTTTAAAGAGAATGAGACGATGCAAAATGAGGTTTAGAAGGTGCTTAAAGTGACTTTAAAGAGAATGAGACGATGCAAAATGGTGTTTAGAAGGTGCTTAAGGTGACTTTAAAGAGAATGAGACGATGCAAAATGAGGTTTAGAAGGTGCTTAAAGTGACTTTAAAGAGAATGAGACGATGCAAAATGAGGTTTAGAAGGTGCTTAAAGTGACTTTAAAGAGAATGAGACGATGCAAAATGAGGTTTAGAAGGTGCTTAAAGTGACTTTAAAGAGAATGAGACGATGCAAAATGGTGTTTAGAAGGTGCTTAAGGTGACTTTAAAGAGAATGAGACGATGCAAAATGGTGTTCAGAAGGTGCTTAAGGTGACTTTAAAGAGAATGAGACGATGCAAAATGAGGTTTAGAAGGTGCTTAAAGTGACTTTAAAGAGAATGAGACGATGCAAAATGAGGTTTAGAAGGTGCTTAAAGTGACTTTAAAGAGAATGAGACGATGCAAAATGAGGTTTAGAAGGTGCTTAAAGTGACTTTAAAGAGAATGAGACGATGCAAAATGGTGTTTAGAAGGTGCTTAAGGTGACTTTAAAGAGAATGAGACGATGCAAAATGGTGTTCAGAAGGTGCTTAAGGTGACTTTAAAGAGAATGAGACGATGCAAAATGAGGTTTAGAAGGTGCTTAAAGTGACTTTAAAGAGAATGAGACGATGCAAAATGGTGTTTAGAAGGTGCTTAAAGTGACTTTAAAGAGAATGAGACGATGCAAAATGGTGTTTAGAAGGTGCTTAAGGTGACTTTAAAGAGAATGAGACGATGCAAAATGGTGTTCAGAAGGTGCTTAAGGTGACTTTAAAGAGAATGAGACGATGCAAAATGAGGTTTAGAAGGTGCTTAAAGTGACTTTAAAGAGAATGAGACGATGCAAAATGAGGTTTAGAAGGTGCTTAAAGTGACTTTAAAGAGAATGAGACGATGCAAAATGGTGTTTAGAAGGTGCTTAAGGTGACTTTAAAGAGAATGAGACGATGCAAAATGAGGTTTAGAAGGTGCTTAAAGTGACTTTAAAGAGAATGAGACGATGCAAAATGGTGTTTAGAAGGTGCTTAAAGTGACTTTAAAGAGAATGAGACGATGCAAAATGGTGTTTAGAAGGTGCTTAAGGTGACTTTAAAGAGAATGAGACGATGCAAAATGAGGTTTAGAAGGTGCTTAAAGTGACTTTAAAGAGAATGAGACGATGCAAAATGGTGTTTAACAGGTGCTTAAGGTGACTTTAAAGAGAATGAGACGATGCAAAATGAGGTTTAGAAGGTGCTTAAAGTGACTTTAAAGAGAATGAGACGATGCAAAATGAGGTTTAGAAGGTGCTTAAAGTGACTTTAAAGAGAATGAGACGATGCAAAATGGTGTTTAAAAGGTGCTTAAGGTGACTTTAAAGAGAATGAGACGATGCAAAATGAGGTTTAGAAGGTGCTTAAAGTGACTTTAAAGAGAATGAGACGATGCAAAATGAGGTTTAGAAGGTGCTTAAAGTGACTTTAAAGAGAATGAGACGATGCAAAATGAGGTTTAGAAGGTGCTTAAAGTGACTTTAAAGAGAATGAGACGATGCA
Organism: Anopheles ziemanni; assembly: GCF_943734765.1. NCBI lineage: Eukaryota > Metazoa > Arthropoda > Insecta > Diptera > Culicidae > Anopheles > Anopheles ziemanni. The sequence goes on along the minus strand of NW_026689960.1, from coordinate 4,749 downwards.
AAATGGTGTTTAGAAGGTGCTTAAGGTGACTTTAAAGAGAATGAGACGATGCAAAATGGTGTTCAGAAGGTGCTTAAGGTGACTTTAAAGAGAATGAGACGATGCAAAATGAGGTTTAGAAGGTGCTTAAAGTGACTTTAAAGAGAATGAGACGATGCAAAATGAGGTTTAGAAGGTGCTTAAAGTGACTTTAAAGAGAATGAGACGATGCAAAATGAGGTTTAGAAGGTGCTTAAAGTGACTTTAAAGAGAATGAGACGATGCAAAATGGTGTTTAGAAGGTGCTTAAGGTGACTTTAAAGAGAATGAGACGATGCAAAATGAGGTTTAGAAGGTGCTTAAGGTGACTTTAAAGAGAATGAGACGATGCAAAATGAGGTTTAGAAGGTGCTTAAAGTGACTTTAAAGAGAATGAGACGATGCAAAATGAGGTTTAGAAGGTGCTTAAAGTGACTTTAAAGAGAATGAGACGATGCAAAATGGTGTTTAGAAGGTGCTTAAGGTGACTTTAAAGAGAATGAGACGATGCAAAATGGTGTTCAGAAGGTGCTTAAGGTGACTTTAAAGAGAATGAGACGATGCAAAATGAGGTTTAGAAGGTGCTTAAAGTGACTTTAAAGAGAATGAGACGATGCAAAATGAGGTTTAGAAGGTGCTTAAAGTGACTTTAAAGAGAATGAGACGATGCAAAATGGTGTTTAGAAGGTGCTTAAGGTGACTTTAAAGAGAATGAGACGATGCAAAATGAGGTTTAGAAGGTGCTTAAAGTGACTTTAAAGAGAATGAGACGATGCAAAATGGTGTTTAGAAGGTGCTTAAAGTGACTTTAAAGAGAATGAGACGATGCAAAATGGTGTTTAGAAGGTGCTTAAGGTGACTTTAAAGAGAATGAGACGATGCAAAATGAGGTTTAGAAGGTGCTTAAAGTGACTTTAAAGAGAATGAGACGATGCAAAATGGTGTTTAAAAGGTGCTTAAGGTGACTTTAAAGAGAATGAGACGATGCAAAATGAGGTTTAGAAGGTGCTTAAAGTGACTTTAAAGAGAATGAGACGATGCAAAATGAGGTTTAGAAGGTGCTTAAAGTGACTTTAAAGAGAATGAGACGATGCAAAATGGTGTTTAAAAGGTGCTTAAGGTGACTTTAAAGAGAATGAGACGATGCAAAATGAGGTTTAGAAGGTGCTTAAAGTGACTTTAAAGAGAATGAGACGATGCAAAATGAGGTTTAGAAGGTGCTTAAAGTGACTTTAAAGAGAATGAGACGATGCAAAATGAGGTTTAGAAGGTGCTTAAAGTGACTTTAAAGAGAATGAGACGATGCAAAATGGTGTTTAGAAGGTGCTTAAGGTGACTTTAAAGAGAATGAGACGATGCAAAATGGTGTTCAGAAGGTGCTTAAGGTGACTTTAAAGAGAATGAGACGATGCAAAATGAGGTTTAGAAGGTGCTTAAGGTGACTTTAAAGAGAATGAGACGATGCAAAATGAGGTTTAGAAGGTGCTTAAAGTGACTTTAAAGAGAATGAGACGATGCAAAATGAGGTTTAGAAGGTGCTTAAAGTGACTTTAAAGAGAATGAGACGATGCAAAATGGTGTTTAGAAGGTGCTTAAGGTGACTTTAAAGAGAATGAGACGATGCAAAATGAGGTTTAGAAGGTGCTTAAAGTGACTTTAAAGAGAATGAGACGATGCAAAATGGTGTTTAGAAGGTGCTTAAAGTGACTTTAAAGAGAATGAGACGATGCAAAATGGTGTTTAGATGGTGCTTAAGGTGACTTTAAAGAGAATGAGACGATGCAAAATGAGGTTTAGAAGGTGCTTAAAGTGACTTTAAAGAGAATGAGACGATGCAAAATGGTGTTTAGAAGGTGCTTAAGGTGACTTTAAAGAGAATGAGACGATGCAAAATGAGGTTTAGAAGGTGCTTAAAGTGACTTTAAAGAGAATGAGACGATGCAAAATGGTGTTTAGAAGGTGCTTAAAGTGACTTTAAAGAGAATGAGACGATGCAAAATGGTGTTTAGAAGGTGCTTAAGGTGACTTTAAAGAGAATGAGACGATGCAAAATGAGGTTTAGAAGGTGCTTAAAGTGACTTTAAAGAGAATGAGACGATGCAAAATGGTGTTTAAAAGGTGCTTAAGGTGACTTTAAAGAGAATGAGACGATGCAAAATGAGGTTTAGAAGGTGCTTAAAGTGACTTTAAAGAGAATGAGACGATGCAAAATGAGGTTTAGAAGGTACTTAAAGTGACTTTAAAGAGAATGAGACGATGCAAAATGGTGTTTAGAAGGTGCTTAAGGTGACTTTAAAGAGAATGAGACGATGCAAAATGGTGTTTAGAAGGTGCTTAAAGTGACTTTAAAGAGAATGAGACGATGCAAAATGAGGTTTAGAAGGTGCTTAAAGTGACTTTAAAGAGAATGAGACGATGCAAAATGGTGTTTAGAAGGTGCTTAAAGTGACTTTAAAGAGAATGAGACGATGCAAAATGAGGTTTAGAAGGTGCTTAAAGTGACTTTAAAGAGAATGAGACGATGCAAAATGAGGTTTAGAAGGTGCTTAAAGTGACTTTAAAGAGAATGAGACGATGCAAAATGGTGTTTAGAAGGTGCTTAAGGTGACTTTAAAGAGAATGAGACGATGCAAAATGAGGTTTAGAAGGTGCTTAAAGTGACTTTAAAGAGAATGAGACGATGCAAAATGGTGTTTAGAAGGTGCTTAAAGTGACTTAAAAGAGAATGAGACGATGCAAAATGGTGTTTAGAAGGTGCTTAAAGTGACTTTAAAGAGAATGAGACGATGCAAAATGGTGTTTAGAAGGTGCTTAAAGTGACTTTAAAGAGAATGAGACGATGCAAAATGGTCTTTAGAAGGTGCTTAAAGTGACTTTAAAGAGAATGAGACGATGCAAAATGGTGTTTAGAAGGTGCTTAAAATGACTTTAAAGAGAATGAGACGATGCAAAATGGTGTTTAGAAGGTGCTTAAAGTGACTTTAAAGAGAATGAGACGATGCAAAATGAGGTTTAGAAGGTGCTTAAAGTGACTTTAAAGAGAATGAGACGATGCAAAATGAGGTTTAGAAGGTGCTTAAAGTGACTTTAAAGAGAATGAGACGATGCAAAATGGTGTTTAGAAGGTGCTTAAGGTGACTTTAAAGAGAATGAGACGATGCAAAATGAGGTTTAGAAGGTGCTTAAAGTGACTTTAAAGAGAATGAGACGATGCAAAATGGTGTTTAGAAGGTGCTTAAAGTGACTTAAAAGAGAATGAGACGATGCAAAATGGTGTTTAGAAGGTGCTTAAAGTGACTTTAAAGAGAATGAGACGATGCAAAATGGTGTTTAGAAGGTGCTTAAAGTGACTTTAAAGAGAATGAGACGATGCAAAATGGTCTTTAGAAGGTGCTTAAAGTGACTTTAAAGAGAATGAGACGATGCAAAATGGTGTTTAGAAGGTGCTTAAAATGACTTTAAAGAGAATGAGACGATGCAAAATGAGGTTTAGAAGGTGCTTAAAGTGACTTTAAAGAGAATGAGACGATGCAAAATGAGGTTTAGAAGGTGCTTAAGGTGACTTTAAAGAGAATGAGACGATGCAAAATGAGGTTTAGAAGGTGCTTAAGGTGACTTTAAAGAGAATGAGACGATGCAAAATGAGGTTTAGAAGGTGCTTAAAGTGACTTTAAAGAGAATGAGACGATGCAAAATGGTGTTTAGAAGGTGCTTAAAGTGACTTAAAAGAGAATGAGACGATGCAAAATGGTGTTTAGAAGGTGCTTAAAGTGACTTTAAAGAGAATGAGACGATGCAAAATGGTGTTTAGAAGGTGCTTAAAGTGACTTTAAAGAGATAGAGACGATGCAAAATGGTCTTTAGAAGGTGCTTAAGGTGACTTTAAAGAGAATGAGACGATGCAAAATGAGGTTTAGAAGGTGCTTAAAGTGACTTTAAAGAGAATGAGACGATGCAAAATGGTGTTTAGAAGGTGCTTAAAGTGACTTTAAAGAGAATGAGACGATGCAAAATGGTGTTTAGAAGGTGCTTAAAGTGACTTTAAAGAGAATGAGACGATGCAAAATGAGGTTTAGAAGGTGCTTAAAGTGACTTTAAAGAGAATGAGACGATGCAAAATGAGGTTTAGAAGGTGCTTAAAGTGACTTAAAAGAGAATGAGACGATGCAAAATGGTGTTTAGAAGGTGCTTAAAGTGAGTTTAAAGAGAATGAGACGATGCAAAATGAGGTTTAGAAGGTGCTTAAAGTGACTTTAAAGAGAATGAGACGATGCAAAATGGTGTTTAGAAGGTGCTTAAAGTGACTTAAAAGAGAATGAGACGATGCAAAATGGTGTTTAGAAGGTGCTTAAAGTGACTTTAAAGAGAATGAGACGATGCAAAATGGTGTTTAGAAGGTGCTTAAAGTGACTTTAAAGAGAATGAGACGATGCAAAATGGTCTTTAGAAGGTGCTTCAGGTGACTTTAAAGAGAATGAGACGATGCAAAATGGTGTTTAGAAGGTGCATAAGGTGACTTTAAAGAGAATGAGACGATGCAAAATGAGGTTTAGAAGGTGCTTAAAGTGACTTTAAAGAGAATGAGACGATGCAAAATGGTGTTTAGAAGGTGCTTAAAGTGACTTTAAAGAGAATGAGACGATGCAAAATGGTGTTTAGAAGGTGCTTAAAGTGACTTTAAAGAGAATGAGACGATGCAAAATGGTGTTTAGAAGGTGCTTAAGGTGACTT